>NC_056745.1:414910362-414930362 GCF_019279795.1 Protopterus annectens | reverse complement strand
ATTCATTAAATGATAGCCATTTAAGTTTCAGTCTTCCTCTCGTTCACAAAACATCTGATTTGGCGTAGTGGTATGTTGCTCTTGACTGTTTTGCACAGGGACCTTGTCTGTAAAATGTACGGTGGTAACACAGCATTTTTCTTTCACAAAGCAGGTGATTTGGCATAGTGGTATGTTCTGACTCTTTTTTGCACAGGGACTTTGGCAGTAAAATGTATGGTGGTACCGTGGTAACACAGCATTTTATTCTAGCAGCTTTCCAAGATTATACAAGCAATGTTTAATGTGTCCCTGGTTTTTGCCCTTTTGACCCACCCCAATAAATTTGGCTTTTTCCAGACTTCTTGTGCTGCGAAGTTGAGATGCAGTTGAGTATTGAGTAGATTTTACAAGGAGCTGAGAGCTGCAGGGGAAGAAAAGTTTAGTGCTAATAGCACACCAGGCTGTGTGCTTGCTTTTGATGCAGAAGGTTGTTGATTCTACTCCCATAAGGGGTGAATGCTGCCGTACTGAAAGTTAAGATACTAATTATGAGCCTGTTATCAGTTTGCCATCCATTTCCTATTGCAATATTACTAGCTTATTTTTAATGTAATTTAGGCAATTTATTCCACAGGGGCATCAGACACTTTATTGTTCGATGAAACCATGAAATATAAAGGTGATTGCTAGCACCAACCTCTTCATTACAGATTTATTTAACGTGGAATTATTTAGATGACTTTTTACTACTTCAGAGATTGTGCATATTTACTGATAATGATGGACTGTAGAATTGTGCATATTTACTGATAATAGTGGACTGTAGAAGTTTGAGTAGACTTTTATGATGGAAATGTTCTGAATTGGACAGTTTTGTTTCATTGTTTACTGGAAAAATGTTCAAAGCAATAGGAAGGTGTATCAAAGAACACATGTGTTTCATATGCAAGGGGCCTATGATTTGAAAACGGCCCAGAATTAATTTTTATCTGCCACGAGTAAAATGTATTTTCTTTGAATGTGGATTTTAATGTTGTTTCAGTGAATGTGAGTTTCAAGGGCAGAGAAGGTTTAATGCTAAGTTTGTTTAGCAGATGTCTTAGTGTTTGTGCTGTAAAATGCAAAAATAAAACTTTCAAATGAAGTTCAAATCATCATAGAAGTAAATCAGTATGCACATTAGTGTTTATGGTAAATGGAGTGAAATAGCAAAGTAATGGATCATTGGAATGGCTGCAGGAGGCTCCATTCGACCAGGGTTTTGTGAGGGGGAAGGGCGGCAAACTTAGACAGCCCCAGCTGAACCATACCTCCCAACTGTCCAGATTTTCAAAGACTGAATAGATTTTTTGCTTCTTATTTTTGATTTGTTCCTCATAAAAATTTGTGGTTTTCTGGCAAATCATTTAGGAATTAAGTCACTAAATAATGACACACCTAGTTTCAGACTTCATAACCGTCAGAAAAATCCATGCTAAAGTAAGACCTGTTCTATCAACTGTCCCAGTTTATAGAAGAGCATTTTTTAGTACTGTTTATATGTTCCCCCCAATATATCTGGCCTTGTCCAGATTTATTGCATTAACAGGTTGAGAGGTACATGCAAATAAATTGCTTTATAGAATTAGGCATAGCCAAACCTATGAACTGTCCCTGATTTTGACTCAAAATGTTGCTCTTCCCCTAATGATCCCTCCGCAAAATAGCAATTTTGGAAGAAAACATGGAGGGTTTATAATTAAGAAATAACTGTAATAATCAGATTACTTTTATTTCAGAAATGCATGTAGATTATTTTATTTTGTCAGCTGCTCAAGTTAGCAGTACTAATATTAAAGTGTCCCTTCTTTGGCAGGTTCCCAGCTGTATTGTGTTGCTATTTTATATTTTTACATCACATTTGTTGGTCCATTTTTCATAAAATTGTGGTTTTTTTGGCAAATTAGTGACAAATAATTAAAGACTGAAGTTAGAAAATAATGACAGACATTTGAGTTTCAGATTTCATACCATTCAGAAAATTCATACTAATGCAAGACCTCTATTAGCTTTCTAAGGTTATAAGAGCGATATTTTAAAAATTGTCCTAATTGTTGGGCCTTTGTCCCATTTCTTTGTATGGCTTTGTCCAGATTTCTTGCTCTGAGGTTGAGAGGTATGACAAATGTGTCAGGGCCATCACAAGTCAGCCAGAGACATTTCAAACTGTGACATACTTGTTACACCCCACTCCCCCATGTAGTGACTCTGGATGTGTTGAAGCAAGGCAAGGAGTAGTTATGCAGTGTAAATGTGCAGAGAATCCCACCCATCCAAGGTAGACACAAGTACTAGAGTGGCTTTTCATCTGTCCTTGATTTTGCAGAAAGGTCTGGTTTCTGTCATATTTTTGTACTGTTGATTTATGCTTATTACTCAAAGTGCCTGTTGTTCTGTGTTTAAGTAGCAATACTTTAATGACCATCAGGTAAGCTTGGCTGAGATTGCAAGATGCAAGTAAGCTTTAATAAGCATACTGTTAAAGAATTGCCAACATTGAAAGCCTTTCTGTTGCCATGTAGAGAATACTTAACTAGATAATGTATAAGCCTTGGGTATTGAAATGCATATGCCAGTATTTGTAATAAAGGACAGAATTACATTATTTTAAGAGTCTCATTACACTTGAGACTTACAGTCATCTCTGCAGGCTTTAACCATAAACCGAATGCCAATCGCATGGTCTATAACCTGTACAGTAATCCTTTTAAGCAATGTATCTTGGGCTTATTTCTTGTTTGCTTTTCATTTTTTACTTTGATCATGTTTTCCCCATGAAACAAGTAGATGTCAGGCAGCACGTCTTTTTGGATAAGAAACATTTTTACAAGTGGGGCATCAGAGATTTCTACTTTCAGCATGTTACTTGTTACTTTAATAAAGCTGAATATAAATTATTAGAACTGCAGTGCAAGAAGTGGTTTGAGTTGAGTGCTGCTTGTTTTTCTTATACTTGATTTTGACTGGCATTCCATTAATGTATTTAAAAAAAAGTAATTTATTTTTTCATGCCTCACAACCTTTTTTGTTTCCATCTAGATATTAAGCTGTCATGCAGCCAATGCATTGAAATATTGTTATTCTTCTACACTTCATTTTGTCTTGATTGGACTCTCATGACAACTGTTTGGCACCCAGTGCAGTATATTTAGTTTTTGAGGTTTGCTACTACAGGTGTGTGTGTGAATACCTCAGGCTTGAACCCTGTACCTTGTATGCAGGTGTTAAAGACCTTAATTCCCTACCCACCACCATTTGTGGAAAAAAAAATTGCAGATTTTTGCCTCATATTTGATCTGATCTGTTCCTCATAATATCTGTGGTTTGTAAATGCTGCAATGCTTGATATTTGATGGTGCAGTGGTAGCATTGTTGCCTCACAACTGCAGGTTCTCAGGTTTGCTTCTTGGCTGGGGTGCCTTCTTTGTGGGGTCTTTATCTTCTCCCTGTGTTTGTGTGGGTTTGCTTTTGTGTCCTCCCACGTTACAAAGACATGTCTGCATCATTTCTTCCTGGGCCTCTGCTGATTTTCTTTTTTTTTTTTTTGTTCCAAGTCAGACTGTCCTGATTAACAAATGTTAAATAAAATTGACAGGCATTTGAATTTCAGACTTCAGGAATCTGAATGTTTAAGTCCTTGCATGTTTGATGGTGCAGTGGTAGTATTGTTGCCTCACAACGATAGGTTTTCTGGTTTGATTCTTGGCTGGGGTGCCTTCTGTGTGGAGTCTGCATCTCCTCCCTGTGTTTGTGTGGATTTGCTCTGGTGCCCTGTCATTTTACAAAGACGTGTCTGCAGTATTTCTCCCTGGGTCTCTGCTGAACATTGTTTTTATTCTGTCAGCAGTAAAATTGACAGGCATTTGAATTTCAGACTTCATGTTCTTCAGAAAATACATAGTAACACAACCGTAACACAACCTTTTATTCTAGCAATTTTCTAAGTTTATAAGATGAATATTTGAAATGTGTCACTATTTTTGGGACTGTATTCCCTCATTATTGGCTTCGTCCAGGTTTTTTGTGCTAAGGTTGACAGCTATGGCAAGAACTGAATTCACTGAATGTTTGAGGGCTGTATTCCCTCATTACTGGGTTTGTCCAGGTGTTTTGTACTAAGAGGTTGACAGCTATGGTGAGAACTGAATTCACTAAATGATAGCCATTTAAGTTTCAGTCTTCCTCTTTTACAAAGCAGCTGATTTGGCGTAGTGGTATGTTGCTCTGTTCTGCACAGGGAGCTTGGCAGTAAAATGTATGGTTCTAGCAACTTTCCAAGATTATACAAGCAATGTTTGTGTCCCTGGTTTTTGGGCTTTTGCCCCCCCCCCAATACATTTTGGCATTTTCCAGTTTTCTTGTGCTGCAAAGTTCAGTATTGAGTAGATTTTACAAGGAGCTGAGAGCTGCAGGGGAACAGAAGTTTAGTGCTGCTTAAGTGAAGCTGGTTTACCTTGTTAATAGCACAACAAGTTGTGTACTTACCTTTGATGCAGAAGGCTGTGGGTTCTACTCCCACAAGGGGTGGATGCTGCTGTATTGAGAATGTTCTCCTTGGTGAAAATACTAACTATGAGTCCGTTATCAGTTTGCCATCCATCTCTTGCGATATTACTAGCTTATCATTTTTTTAATGTAATATAGCCAATTTATTCCTGAGGGGCAACAGGCACTTTATTTTTCAATGAAACCATGAAATATAAAGGTGTTTGCTAGCAGCAACCTCTTCATTAGTTACAGATTTCTTTAATGTGGAATTATTTAGATGACTTTTACTTCTTCAGAGAGAGTGCATATTTACTGATAATGGACTGCAGAATTGTGCATATTTACTGATAATGGACTATAGAATTGTGCATATTTACTGATAATGGTGGACTGTAGAATTGTGCATATTTACTGATAATGGTGGACTGCGGAAGTCTGAGTAGACTTTTATGATAAATGTTCTGAACTGGGCAGTTTTGTCATTATGGGTGCATGCATTTTGTTTCATTGCTTACTGGAAAAATGTTCAAAACAAATTTAAAACGCCTCTAACAACTGTAATATATTGTACAAGGAATATAATTTAGTACAATGAGGAAGGTGTATCAAAGAGCACATGTATGTTTCATATGCAAGGGGCCTATGATTTGAAAACAGCCCAAAATTAATCTTTATCTGCCACTGGCAAAATGTATTTTCTTTGAATGTGGATTTCAATGCTGTTTCAATGAATGTGAGTTTCAAGGGCAGAGAAGTTTTAATGCTAAGTTTTCATTGTGAGACTGCATTGCTTTGTTTAGTAGATGACTTAGTGTTTGTGCTGTAAAATACAAAATAAAACTTTCAAATGAAGTCCAACTCCTCATACAAGTAAAGCAGTATGCACATTAGTGTTTATGGTAAATGGAGTGAAATAGCCAAGTAATGGTTCATTGAAATGGCTGCAGAGGCTCCATTCAACCATGATTTTTAAGGGGGGAAGGGCAGCAAACTGAGACAGGCCCAGCTGAACTATACCTCCCAACTGTCCAGATTTTCAAAGAATGAATAGATTTTTGCTGTTTATTTTTGGTTTGTTCTTCATAAAATTTGTAGTTTTCTGGCAAATCATTTAGAAATTAAGTCACTAAATAATGATACACTGAGTTTCAGACTTCATAACCTTCCGAAAAATGCATGCAAAAGTAAGAATCAACTGTCTCAATTTCTACAAAAGCAATTTTTAGTACTGTTTATATGTTGCCCCAGTACATTTGGCCTTGTTCAGATTTACTGCATTAACCGGTTGAGAGGTACATGCAAATAAATTGCTTTATAGAATTAGGCATAGCCAACCTCTCAACTGTCTCCAATTTTGGCTTAAAATGTTGCTTTCCCCCTAATAATCCCTCCGCAAAATAGCAATTTTGGAAGAAAACATGGAGGGTTTACAATTAAGAAATAACTGTAATAATCAGTTATAGATTACTTGAAATGCATGTAGATTCTTTTATTTTGTCAGCTGCTCAAGTTAGCAGTACTAATATTAAAGTGTCCCTTCTTTGACAGGTTCCCAGCTGTATTGTGTGGCTATTTTATATTTTTGCATCACATTTGGTCCATTTTTCATAAAATTGTGTTTTTTGGCAAATTAGTGACAAATCACTAAAGACTGAAGTTAGAAAATAATGACAGACATTTGAGTTTCAGATTTTATACCCTTCAGAAAAGTCATACTAATGCAAGACCTATTCTATTATCTTTCTAAGTTTATTAGAGCAATATTTAAAAATTGTCCTTATTTGTGGGCATTTATCCCACTTCTGTGCATGGCTTTGTCCAGATTTCTTGCTCTGAGGTTGAGAGGTATGACACATGTCAGGGCCATCACAGTCAGCCAGAAACATTTCAAATTGTGACATACTTGTTGCACCCCACTCCACCATGTACTGACTCTGGATGTGTCCAAGCAAGGCAAGGAGTAGTTATGCAGTGTAAATGTGCAGTGTGTCCCCCCCCCCAATCCAAGGTAGACACAAGTACTACAGTGGCTTTTCATCTGTCCTTGATTTTGCAGAAAGGTCTGGTTTCTGTCATATTTTTGTACTGTTGATTTATGCTTATTACTCAAAGTGCCTGTTGCTCTGTGTTTAAGTAGCAATGCTTTAATGACCATAATATAAGCTTGTCTGAGATCGTAAGATGCAAATAAGCTTTAATAAGCATACTGTTAAAGAATTGCCAACATTGAAAGACTTTCTGTTGTTGCCATGCAGAGAATACTTGACTAGATAATGTATAAGCCTTGGGTATTAAAGGACAGGATTCCATTATTTTAAAAAGCTCATTACACTTGTTGGAGACTTCCAGTCATCTCTACAGACTTTACCCGTAAACTAAACAGAATGCCAGTCATGTGTGGTCCATAACCTGTACAGTAATCCTTTAAGCAATGTATCTTGAGCTTGTTTCTTGTTTGCTTTTCATTTTTACTTACATGTTTTCCCCATGAAACAAGTAGATAGTTGTCAGGCAGCAGGTCTTTTTGGATAAGAAACATTTTTACAAGTGGGGCATCACAGAGATTTCTACTTTCAGCATGTTACTTGGAACGTTAATAAAGCTGAATATAAATTATAATTAGAACTGCAGTGCAAGGAGAAGTGGTTTGAGTTGAGTGCTTCTGGTTTTGCTTGTACTTGATTTTGACTGGCATTCCAGTAATGTATTTAAAAAGTAATTTATTTTTTCATGCCTCACAACCTTTTGTTTCCATCTAAATATTAAGTAAGCTGTCATGCAGCCAATGCATTGAAATATTTTTATTCTTCTACACTTATTTTTGTCTTGATTGGACTCTCATAATGAAGGTTTGCCACCCAGGGCAGCGTATTTAATTAAAGTTAGTTTTTGTAGTTTTGAGCATAGCCCCTCCCCTTTCTGGTGGGCCACACCCCTTCCCCTTGACCCCACCCATTCAGCTGTCTCCTGCAGCCCCCCTTTGATTTGAAGTCACCAGCCGCCACTGGCTGTATTTATAAGAAGTATGGAAAGATGTTTGTGCTAAACAACATAAAACTGTCTCTCTTGTAGTAAAATATATGTGTGCTATATTTTTATATGCCAAACACTTCAAAGTCTCACATTTGACTTTGAATTTTGGAAACTGAATGTTCTCACAGAGAGTTAAAAGCAAAATTTCAAAGTAATGAATGTACTTCCAGTCCTGCAACTTAGGAAACTGATGCAAAAATCTCTGGGATCTTGACTAATTAAAGTCTTTAAAATATACATAGTCTTTTAAAGATAGATATATTAATTTATGATACTTTATATCAGTGAATTCAGATAAGAAGAATAAGGCACTACACAGCAATGCAGACTTAAAGCCAGGAACATTAGAAGTATTAGAAATCTGCACAGTGAATATGCAAGCTACAGTTATAGAAACCTAGTACATGTTTTAACTTTGAAATGCTTACTGTTTAAATGAGGCAAGAATGTATAACTACTTTTCTGTTCTTTAGGCATTCTACTATCAGGTAGAGTTCCCTTGTTTTCTATATAACTTCGATACCAGGGAATAGCATTACCTTAGCAAGAATAGTATGTATCCCTTCTGAAAATTATATTCATTACTATAAAACAAGGAGGTGTCAGACAATGTTATTGTTAACCTATTTTTGTAAATAAAAATTTGCATACTGAAACTATTAATATAAGCAAAAGTGGAGAAACTAAAAGGTGAGTGGAGGGAGAAAACATAAAGCTGAAGACAAAGTAAATAACAGAAAAACTGCTTTGGATCCTAGTCTATAAAGAACAGTTGTGCCAGTTCAAATAAATCAAGCTGCCCTGCTTGAAGCTGTTGAATCCAGTCACGAGCTCCCCTCTTATTCTGTGTTACAAGTTTAAAATCATTGCATTTTGTGTTGGTGTTCGGTAAGAAAAGTGGGTTACTATAATGTGACTTTTGACTGCACATTTTTATGTTTTCTTAGTATTGTCCCTCTGTGTTTTTATATTCTTACTGGAAGTCATGCCACTGTAATGCAGTTCATGCTTTCAACAAACCAGTATGTAACTGAAACAATATTATATGAAGGAGTTTCTTTTTTTTTAAATATTTTAATGTGTCTATGGTCCCTTCCTACTTTGTACAAATATTGTTACACCTCAAGCAGATTCCAAAGAATTTTTCCTCAGATAGATTGCAAATGTTGGAGGTCTGATGGGGAAGAAAGAGATAACTGGGAAAATATTTTTTGGGAAAGTAATGAGTTGGCAGATTTTTAAAATTCCCTGCAGACTACTCTGTCAGACATACTGGGTGAACAACTTTGTGTACATAAGGAATTTTTTTTTTTTTGAGCTGTGATACAGAATTGTAATTGCCTAGACACAGTTTAATTCTGGTGGCTGCCAAAAAAACAATTACTAGAAAATGGAAATCAAAGTCCAAGCCAACCATACTAGAAGTAGTAAATATAGTAGCAACGACAAAAAGAACTGGAGGTGGGATCTTTGGAAAAGGTTAGGAGCAAACTGCATAGAAAAAATGTGAATTATGGGAACAAAACATGTAGAATAATGTTTTGGAGGAGGAATGAGGTTTAAGGAAAGGAAGGAATTGAATGAACTATATAATATTTGACTGACAATGACATTATAGAAGATTATAAGTGATTATATTTGCTACTGAAAATATGTCAATATGGGTTGTTTTCATTTATGTAAATTTATGATTGCCTGTGTCACAAGTCATAATTCCATAAATATGTTTCTTGTTTAAAAAAGCTCAAATATTGCAGCTTCTTCATCTATACCTAAAAAACTTAGCAGTTCAAATATTATATTATACATTGCACAATTAAGTTAACATCTATGACTCTTTTCATGTAGGTTTGGATTCTCTACAAAAAAAGTATTTAGTGCTGTTTGCCATTGTAATAGTTGCCAGTGTTTTGAAATTATTGAAATTACAGACTGACTCTGTCACATAGAAGCAAAGTACTGACTACAGCCCAATTGTCCCAGTTTTGTATGTGGCCTGGATGCCGAGCTGAGCCAGCGGGGAAAGAGGAATAAAGACTCAAAACTGTTTACTTCCTCCAGGGTGAATGTATCCCCAGAGGAGGCTGGTATCCTAATGGGACCCATCCACTCAGTGTGGGTTTGAGCTGTTGTATCATTCACAAACCCCATACTTCATCTATTGCATATCCCACCCTTGAGTGCATATGCATTATACAGTAGGAGCAGCAGGGGAGCAGCAGAAAATCTGCCAATGGCCGCATTAAAATTGGCTCTTGTCCACTTCAGAAACAAATGGGCAGGGTGCTGGTGATTGGCCAGATGGTCGGTGCAAAGTTTAGAATCATGAGATTATCTTTTTGGAGATTGGTGGTGTACCTCTATACTGTAGGTCAGCCAGTTAGATCAGCTACTACCTTGCCAGTAAAAAAAAAACAAAAAAAAAACAGGAAGTATAAAAATGTCTTCTATAAACATATTTTAGAGTACAGTCAGTTTGGAGACCTCATTCTTGGATTTTTGATAATAAACAAAGAAACATGAGATGAGGCATGAAGTAAAACATCAAGTTGTATCACGTATACATTACTGGTATCTCTGGAGTAAGACCTTAAGAATACACTGGAAAATTGGCTAACTGAGAATTTTTCCCCCTTTTTCCCATCCCCTATCTTCAGGTGACCTGCTCAAAGTTTACCCTACCTTCACCCATTTAGCCCATTCCTTGTATTGTAATGAAAGCAGGTTTACACCAAACAAGACATGATTTCTATGGTCCATTCATTCCTGCCTAGGAAGGCTTATTAGTCCACTCACCCTCACTATGGTGATGGTGAGGTGATAGGGAGCAGGCCACCCACAGGTCCGAGTGAAGTAGCTTGCGCTTCCCCATGGAGAAATCTCCACTGCAGCTCTCTTGAGCTCTACATACCACTGCCTATTTTAAAACAGTGAGCACCACATGTATGGATGCTCAGAATCCGCTTATCATAGGTGCAGCAACCAATACTTCCACTAGGTGTCACCCAAGTGACAAATCACAGCCACCTCTCCCCCCAGGATAGGTGAACTGACAATGGCTACATAATCACATGCTCCCAGCAATCTAAGTTGCAGTCAAGGCTTTATCCCCGTATACCATAGTGCTGGACCCTCTGAGCTGAGAGTTTTGAACTGTTCTGGTTGTATGTTGGGGAATATACTGGGACAATGCCTAGCTGAGGGACACCAGTAATGAAGCTTATATTCCCTACATTTACTATACACTTGCGGTCAATTACTTGGACTTTAAACTCAATCTGCATCATTGGTTGGCTATCATATTATAAGTCTTGTCTGCTGTGTCTTTCAGAATGTGAAAGAAATTATTGGCTGTGTGATTCTTCCTTCTTCTGTCTGCACCTTCAACATCCAGATCTATTTCTGAATTGAAGCTGCTGGCATTGCATTTAGAAATGACATTACTGTATGAAATGTTTGACTTTACCCAGTATGCATGTGGTAGAGGTTACAGTCTGTATCTGTGAATCATCAGCATTCTTAAGGTGTTGCTCTTGAAGCCATTGCACTGCAGTTCATGCACATTTGAACATGCTTCGGATGTTATAAAATGGCTTTCAATTTAGTTCATCTCCATTGGTTGTACCTGCTGTGGATCTTGCAATCAGATGTGAAAGGATATACATTCCTTTCATGTTGTTTTATAGAATCACATGCAAAAACATTCAAAAGAACTAGTCTCCAAACGAATTTTACAGCACCCATTGTTTTTGGTCTCCTTATTAAAGTAATTGTCATTATCGTTACTCGACACCTACTCCTTTTGTCGTTTTCTTTCTGGAAGACTTCTTAAAATTGCATTTCTAGTCTGCATAATTTATTTACAAGTCCAGTACAATATTGAATGTATTACTCTTCTAAACCCTAACTAAACAAATACTGTGGCATTTTCCTAAGAAATTTAAGATGTCCAGTTACAGAAAGAGTTATATATGAATCATACTTCATGCATTGCTGGCATCCCTAAGACCCAAAACATTTAAGATGCAAAGATTCAGCTTTTTTGTCACAGGTGAAATGCTTCACTTTTTTTAAGTAGGTATGATGCAGTAGCGTTCTTCTTTATTTCTGTTATTGATAATTTTAACTATATAGTTGGATCAGCCCAAGAAGGACCCTTAGAATATGTGATGATGGCAAACAACAGTAAAGTATTATTAAATATAGACAGGTCATAACTTGGATAAATTATTGTCACATGCCGTGTTGACAGAACAGTATCAGTACACTACTCAGTCATGTGACACCTACTTAATTAATACACTATGTTGAATACATTCTGATATGAAATACAAATATCTAGTATCTCTTTGTGGATAACTTCAGTAGTATATCCACAGTAGTTTTATAATACAACCAGTACAGGAAATCTTTAGGGCTTTATTCTGTCTAAATAGACTTCCTATTCAGCCCTGTCTCTCTCTCTCTCTCTCTCTCTCTCTCTCTCTCTCTCTCTCTCTCTCTTGCAATGCTTAGTGATCTTTTTTCTTTATTCTTCTTTTTCTGTTTACGAAGTCAAAGAAAAAACATTTATTCTAACTGACAACTTTTTTCTGATCTTCAGTATTGTTATCTGCTCTAGTTTTTTTTCTCGGCTTTGTAACTGAAAGTTATTTTCACTTACTTACACGACTGGTTATTCTTTGTCATTTGATTTTGTTGTTTGTTGTCTCACTTTTTATATATGTTTTATTGCAATGTTTGGTCTATTGCAGCTCATATTTATTTCCTATGTTCTTGTCGGTGTCTTGCCACCATTTCCTTTCTTAGACATTCTGTTAAGTACTATAATATCAAGTGACTCCTTTAGTAAGAGTGGAGCTGCTTTTATAACATCTGCAATTAATTTTTACACCATTACAGAAACTCAAAACAACAAACAAAATGCTAACAGAAAGAGGAGATAAAATGCTTATCCAAGCACAATGTATCTTAATTCTAACTTTGGCAAATCAGTTCATGAATCTGTCATATGCAGCTAAAAAGATGAGGCTCACAGGAAGTTTTTTTCCTCCATACTCAAAAGTGCACTGACCTCAGAATTGATTATAATAATAATAATAATAGAAAGGCTTCAGTGAAAAATGCTGAATGAATAAATATGTGCGAATATCTCCCCAACAGAAAAAAAAAATAATCTTAATCTTTCCAAAATGACAGGTAGATGGATTCTTGGTTGCTCTGTTCAATCACGAAAGTTGCCAGAGTGAGAGGTCTACATCTATAAAATGAAACTATAATTTGTTATAAAAATGAATTTTTTAACAGCAGGCTAACACATCATGGGATCTTGGTTTTCTACTTTTCAAATGATATTCATATATTTTAAAACAATTTATATATTTTATAAACAAAGTTTGAAAGTATGAAAGTATTAATAAAGTGCTGAATTTGAAAGAGTCATCTCCAATCAATTATGGCCTTGTCCCGTTAGGATTACTTTATCATTTACATTTCATGGAAAAGATGCAACAGCCACAACAAACAAACTAATTAATGATTTAAAGTAAATCTAAAAAATATGAGGCGCATGCATTCCTGGAATGAAATAACATAAAATTAAGTCCATATCATTATTCAGTATATACAGAAACTATCAGATATACAGACAAAGCCCTAACTGCAGGTCAGGCAACCAAGGTTGGAATAGTGGCTCAGGTATCTCAGGATCTGGTTGGAGGATGGGTATGCCCATCCTGGGGGAAAGTATTTGTCTAGGTGTTCCCTATGGGGAGGTGTGGTCCACAATGCGAGAAGTACTCCTTGGATGTAAAAGAGGCAAATGCAGGGGAGGTGGATCATTAATGAAAAAAATAATAATCCCCTGGTAGAAGCAGTGAATGCAGAACCCCTCCCTGAACACCTTTAGTTCCAATGCCAGCCTCAGCCTTACAAAATAGATAGTTAGGAAGCTGTAGGAAAGGCTGTAAAACCTGATGATGGATATGGGCTCTATGATAGGCCAGAAAGAATGAAGCAGCTGGGAAACTAAAAAAAAGTATTTATATTTTCAAATTATTCTTACTTCAGTTCTTGTTTACTTATGCATTTATAAATTCCAAATTTAAGTTCTTATGTGGTTTAAACCTAAGATCTCAAATATCTGCCTGTTTAAATAAAACCCTCCTATGTGTATGATCCCATTCTTTTAGACTAAGTGTTGTATGAATGGACATAAGTGAAGTTTGTGCTGTTGATGTTATTTAGTCATTTACATCTAAAGAATGCTCTCAGAGGTAGTTTCCACTATTTTTGTAGAGCTTGAAAAAATTATGTCTCCCACATGCATGCATGCATGTACTGTGATGTATCTTGGCATTTCAGAATAAATAGCAATAAGGTCATCTTAAGTATTCACATTTTTAAAAAGAATCTACATTATGGACCCAACACTTTAAACAAAAATAACATCCCCCCCCCAAGTAAGAGCCAATTTGCCTTAATGTATTCCTTACATGCCTCAGTTTTTCATTCATAAATGTAACCCACATAAATTGGTGTTTTATTAATTAACGAGTGAACAAAAGTAGAACTATTTGTATGTAGGTCATTTTGATCATATTCCATATCAGCAAGTTTATGAGCACATCCAGATGCCTGTTTCACAAAAGAAATATACTAAGACCAATAAGTCTCAGCCTGAGGACTTTCCCAGTGGGTCACTGTCTTCATTAATAAAGATGCCAGCATACTAGCAGATATGCTAAAATGCTGAGCTGTGACAAACTTTCTGCAGCTTTGTTATCATAGTTTTATACCTGGTTTTAGCATGCTCCTTTAAATCCTGAAATACACTGTAATAATACAATACAAATGCCTTGAAATAAATTCATTATGCTGTATATGTTGTAAAAACAAAAGAATGTTATCTCTCGGCACCTTTCAAAAAGATTGTACAAACACATTTAAACTAGAAATATTCTAATATGTTTTAAACTTAAAAAACATTGGGGTCAATGTGTTCTAAACACTATATAAACATGTTTGCCTATGATGGATGGGTGCTGTTGTCACTGAATCTACAGTATATTTTAAAAACAAAATGATAAATCATCCATGCAAGGATGAACAAGTCCAAATGTTCTACTGTTTCAGCTTCAGCTGTAAAGACAGGTTTATAGTGCTTTATTTTTATTAATTTTTAAGTAATGGAGTTGAAGTTATTGAAATCAATATTAACCACCAAGTAATTTTCTCTCAAAACTTTCTGCAGTTCCTTAATAAGATCTTTCTGTCGCCTAATTCAGCAATGTTTGCTAAAATTTTGCTGTAGCTCCTGTTCAGTGCCTAAATTAAGGCTTAACAAGGGCCCTTTCATCTCTGACTCAGTAGGGTAACCTCAGAGTTGTGTATGGGACTTATGAATTTTAATGAACTATGTAAACACTGTAGCATCTTAGAAAACGGTTTAAAATAAACTTAATGAGAGGTCAGAGAAGGTTGTCTCATTGTCAGGTAACACATAAAAACTGCTAGAAACCCCACTTCATTCATTAGTACCTTAATATGTTTCACAAATACAGTAGCTGTGACATGTGCAAAATTATTTTCATTGTCTGCTCTGTTTTTCTTCTTTGTAACTGAACTGCTGAACCATGAATGTTGCCAGTTTTCTTTAATTGACTGAAATTGTACACACTTAATTTAAAAGGCAGGATGGATACCTTTTCAAGGCTATGACATTTTGGACATTTATCTGGAATTTAGAATCTCTCTTATATCTTATGTTACCCAAATCAAAAAATATTATTAAATTTTCCTGTGGAAAGACATTTATATATTTGTACAGTGGCACAAAAGTTAACATTGCTGCCTCACAACATTTGTTTTTTTTTTCAGTTGATTTCATAGCTGGTGTGTCTTTTGTGCAAAGTTTGTACCCCACACACACACTTACACACACATTCTGCTAGGTACTACACTTTCTGCCTATATATCAAAGCTGTGTTTTGGTTGAATTGGTGTTCCTCCAATATGCACGTAGGTGAGTATGCCATGTGTGAGTGAGCGTTTTTATCTCCTCGAATGGGTGGCACGTCATTCAGGGCTGAGCTCACTATTATGTGCCCATCCCCTTCTCCACAGCCCTGAAATGAATTACGTGAATTATTCTCACAGTGCGCGAGTGAATGCTGTACAAATAAGTGAATGAATGAATGTTTGATATATATATATATATATATATATATATATCGGTTTACTATCATTTCCTTGAACAGACATTCTGCGAGTGTTCATATTTCCAAAAAATAATATTAGAAATCAGAACAGTGAACCAAAAAAATGTAGAAGGAAGTATTTTTGGTAAAGTCAACATCTCAGAAATGTCGACTTTGCCGAAAATACTACTCTTCCGGTCAACAATAACACAAGCCCCCCTGCTCCCCCCACACTCACTGCTAATTAGGTATACAAACTCCGGGATCGCACTATAGTGAGGGAAAGGGTACATTTCCTGATCCCCACTATAGTGTGATCTGCATCATGTAGAAAATCACAACAGTGACTGCTGTATCGCATTTGCTGTTGTAAATTTCTACATTTTGCATTCATTCTTCCGATTCTACCAAAATCGGTAGATTCACACTAATGTAAATCACACGAAGTGTGATCGGGAAAATGATAGTAAATATATATATATATATATATATATATATATATATATATATATAGAAGAAACCAACACACCCTTATCAGCTGAGAGTATTTGTTCAGGTAGATGTTAAAAACTCATGTCAGTCACTTGTTTGCAAATGCTTCAATAAATACCAAAATATCAGAGAATATACGATAATGTACGTACAGTTCAAACTGTCTCAAACTGCCTCAAAACAAAGCCACCGCACACACACCGTTTTGTTTGTCTGATGAAGCGGTGCTTATTAACCGCGAAAGCGCTCACGAATAAACTGATTTATTTTTAGCAATGTCTATTTGATTTTGGATAGAAGCCATGTCTCACGGTGTGTGTGCGGTGGCTTTGTTTTGAGGCAGTTTGAGACAGTTTGAACTGTACGTACATTATCGTATATTCTCTGATATTTTGGTATTTATTGAAGCATTTGCAAACAAGTGACTGACATGAGTTTTTAACATCTACCTGAACAAATACTCTCAGCTGATAAGGGTGTGTTGGTTTCTTCTATATTCATTGACTGGGTATCCGAAGGCTTCTACATATATATATATATATATATATATATATATATATATATATATAGATAGATAGATATAGATAGATATAGATATATAGATATATATATAGATAGATATAGATATATAGATATATATATATATATATGTATATATACATGTATATATATATATATATATATATATATATATATATATATATATATATATATACATGTATATAGAGATATATATATATATATATATATATACATGTATATAGAGATATATACATATATATATATGTGTGTGTGTGTGTGTGTGTGTGTGTGTGTGTGTGTGTGTGTGTGTGTATGTATACATATGCTTTAGCAGTTCTGGAATAAGGTTTTTTTTTATGAATGATGACTTCATGGGGCCTATCTTATGTATTTCTTCAGTCAATACATTTTTGATATTCTGTGTTTAAATTAAGTGAAGATGGAAAGACTGTAAAATAAATTTTTGATTTTATTTTAAAATAGTTTCTTGTTCTGATGTAAGTTTTACTCTTGAATCGTTGATGATACCCATGTCCTGCAATTAGCTCTGCTCTTGCTGGTTCCTGTCTTACTTGTGATTTGTTGAAAAACTCAAGTATCAGAAAAACTGCAGCAGTAGATGACATGTTGCATTAGGTTTCTACCTGCTATATCTCAGCTTAACAATCTGCATCAGAAAAGCTAACTTGCATATCTAAGCTGAGTATGACGGCTCTCAAATTCTAGCATGCGGTAATAATCACATATTTCTTTCTCCGATTCATCTATGTATTATGCTTGCCATTTCCAATAGCTCTTTCAATTTCATTGTGTTATAACTAACAACATCATTTGAAGTGTTTTGTCATACAAGTTTGAAACTTTTTTAAACACAATGAACTGCATTTGAAAGGAATAGAAGTAAGGTGTTATACCTTTTTAGCCTGTTGTTAATACTTCCCTTCCACTAGTAGTTTTAAGTTCATAGGTTCATAGGAGGTTACTATGCTAATGGCCCTAGAGCCCTTACAAGCCTAGGCATTTTTATCCAGAGTTGCCCCAACTGTTGATGGTCAGGTGAGTGACGTTCACAGAGGTAATGGGTTATGATAGTTAATACTGACTTCCTCTGTCCAGGAGGGACATGGGCATCACTCCAGGAGTGAATTTGTGGTCACCCATCCATTGATCTACACTGCTTTTGAAGAGGGTCAGGGAGGAACTCTGTTTCACGTGAACTGTAAGCTTGTTACAGAGAAGTGGCAGTCTCTAGAAGATGTATCTGTCTCTCCAGCATGACCTGTTCATGTCAGAGGCTAGGTTAAGATCCTTGGAACAAGTGACCCTTCTGCAGTTTGATTTACAAATGTATACCATTTCCAGCAGGGCCGGGTCAGAGACTCCTCTGTAATCCAGGTACAGTTCACCACTTAGCATCCTGTAGGAGACAGAATATGGTGGCAGGGCTTTCAGTCTTTCAATGTAAGACTTGTTTTGTGTACCCTGTAATTTCTTGGTGGGAAACCTCTGTGGTCTCTCCAATTGTTGCACGTGTCTGGTGAGGTACATGCAGAAGGGAGGATTGCATAAAATTATTGGTCTGATGAGGGCAGAGTGTAATGGAATTATAGCATGCTTAGATCTTAATGTGATGCCTTTACTTATAAGATGTGCCACATCGAAAGATTTCCCTACTACTTTGGATACATGGTGGTCAAAGTTCAGATTGCTATCAGCCTGAGTACCCAGATCACGTACCACCACTGGGTCTTCACATAGGGAGGTGCTCTCTATAATGTAATTAGCAGAGATGTCAGCTTTCCCAAAGGGAATAATAATGAATTTTTTTGCATTTAACTTTAATCCGTGGTTTTGACACCAATCAGTTGTCTGTGTTAACCCAGTCATACCTCTCAACCCCTTAGCACAAGAAATCTGGAAAAGCCTGACATAATGGGGAACAAAGGCCCAAAAATAGGGACACATTTTAAATAATGCTCTTATAAACTTAGAAATTTGCTAGAATAACAGGATTTGGTTTAGAATGCATTTTCTGAAGGATATGAAGTCTAAAAATCAAATGCATGTCATTATTTAGTGACTTTAATATTTAGGTCAACCCAGTGATTTACCAAAAAACACAATTTTTATGAGGAACAGACCAAAAATATGAGGCACAAATCTGGACATACTGCAAAAATCTGTACAGTCAAAAGGTAAGTTAATCCTGTCTGCAGTATATTAACATCACTGGGGGACTCATTGACTGCTTCAGATTTGCAATTGTCAGCAAACTAGGTCAGCCATAGGCCATCCAAAACCTTATGCTTTAACTGTGTGAAACAGGGATTGTAATAAAAGGACTCAAGCTAACATGTCTAACATTATACAACTTGCATGTCAGGGTGTGTGTGTGTGTGTGTGTGTGTGTGTGTGTGTGTGTGTGTGTGTGTGTCAGTTGTATGTACCGTTAATAATACAGGTTCCTTATAGGAACATACATGCAAACACAGTTGAACTGCAGTGTGTGTGTGTGTGTGTGTGTGTGTGTGTGTGTGTGTGTGTGTGTGTGTGTGTGAGAGTGTGTCGGTGTGGTGTGTGGGTGGGAATAACAGAATACCCCCTCTCTACCCTCAACTATTTAATCTGATTGTTCCATATTTTTATTGCAATCTGTGTGTTTTCATTTTGGTGTATTACTGGTCACCTATAGTGCATTATAGTGCCAGACGAAAAAGAATAACTAAAGTGAGGTTTATATCTGCTGGTCACTAAATGATTTGAACATCCACCAGATTGCCCCTTTCCAGTTGCATTAGGTCCTTCTTGGTTGTTTAGGTCAAGCTGGTAATACCTTATCTGATGATACTGTGATATGGTCAGTTGGCCTGCGTGGAAAGCATAACATATGCTTACCTCTGTGGACCTGTTTTAACCCTAAATTGCTATCCTAAATTATTCATTTCTAAGCTGAATAGTCAAAAGTTATTTGTAGATCCTTTTACATCAATGAAATTGCATGTGACTTTTTGTTTGTTTCTAATTATGAATTGCAGTTTGAATAGTTATCACCCTGCACTATCATTTTCTTAACATAGTAATTAGAATTTGTCTTGCATATTTCTGGGCTGTCTTTACCTTAGACTTAACACACAGCACATTAGTAACCCATCACTGTATCAGTGCACAAGCAGAATCCACCAGGAATCAGTACTTGCTATTAGAGCCCAGAAAGAATACAGTGTTGGTGGTGATGTTAAGTCACGC
>NC_056745.1:414900362-414905362 GCF_019279795.1 Protopterus annectens | reverse complement strand
CAATCTTATTCATGCAGAGCTGGGTTCAGGTTCCTAACCCTGATTGGGAGGATTGGTGACCTGGATCCGAGGGTGTTTAGGGGGTTTATTGGGGGCCTAGTTCTCTTCCTTGGGAGGGGATACATGTTGACCTTCCCCTTTGATAAGTATAGTTTGTTACTCTCCCCAGTAATCCCATTTCCTTCTGGGCCTAAGGAGAGAGGGTTAAGCTCGGTTGTTAGGCAGGAAGGGTCTTGTATTATAATGTTTATAGCCCAAATTTCCCTACTAGTATTCTCCAAGTTTCAGGGATACATTTTAATATACAAATCTCCAATCTCCCCCTTTTACAGCAGTAACTCACATTTCTCCCCCCCGTTTATTAGGTAACTAAATGGTATTTATTGATTCATGGAATATTAAGGGATTACAACTGGTGAAAAAGAGGAAACTGTTTATGCACTTGCTGTATAAAACAAAATCAGATATCATACTAGTCCAGGAAACACATCTACTCAGCCACCAGTGGGATCAGGAAAGAAGGAGACCATGGGTGAAAAGGATTATAGATTCTGGAACTAGCTCGAATAGTGCAGGTGTTGCCATAATAGTAAAGAAAAAGTTCCCGTATGATATTATTAAGTGTGACTCGGATAAGGAGGGCAGATGGTGTCTAATTATTTTTAAGCTAGTTCAAATTGACAAGCCCATCTTATTGCTGAATATTTATTCCCCATGCCATAACCAACAAAATTTTTATATGAATATATATAACATTCTTTCTTCTTTCCCCAATCATTTATATATTATAGGCGGAGATTGGAACTCCGTGCAAAACCCTCTTACTGATAAGTCGAACCCAAATACAAGGTATAATAAATATGCTGTATCAGTGATAGCCGAACTTAAAGATGACTTCAAATTGTTTGACCCATTCTTATCACATAGAACCCCCCTTAATAAGGTAAATTATACTTTCTTTTCCAATTGCCATAAGGGATGGTCCAGAATTGACTTCTTCCTCCTCTCCCTTGACTTGGCTAGCTGCCAAATTGAATTGCACACTGATAACAGAAATCTTTCCGACCATTCCAAATTATCTCTTGTCTTGGACTGTAAGCAAGGGGTTAGCAACAAAAGTAGACCATTGTGGTGGAGACTTAACCCTATGCTTCTTCAAAGGGAAGGGATCGCTGAAATCATAGAGGAAAAATTAGACCAGTTTATTCAATCAGCTAAGAGGCAAGTGGTACCTATTGACATATTATGGGCCTCCACGAAAACTCTGATTAGGGGAACTCTTATTAATAAAGCTTCATATTTTAAGAAATCATACTACAAAAGAGAAACCAACCTGATTAAAAAGATAGCGGTCTGGGAAAATAAACTACAATCAAAGTATGATAGGGAAATAGAAGCCCATGTAATTGGGTTGCAAAAAGAATATCTATCCCTACAGGCAGATAACCTATCATTTCATGAAACTAAAATGTTGGCCAAGTACTCTGATTGGGCGCAATGTCCCTCCAGATTCTTAGCCAGACTAATAAACCCAAATAAGACATCGCATTATATTTCTCAATTGTCGTATCAAGACAAGGTCTATCATAAAATCCAGGATATTATAAGAATTTTTCAAAATATATACTCCGAATTATATAGCTCTCTTAATGTTCCCTTAAACTCGGCTGAGCTTGCGGATACCCTTAAAGAGTTGTCCTTTCCTAAATTAAGTGAGGATCAATACATTTTGGACAGAAAAATCACTTCACAAGAAATCTTAGAAGTGATCAAGAACTTAAAACTAAATAAAGCTCCAGGTCCTGACAGGTTTACTGCAGAATTTTATAAGTCCTCTCCCCACAAGATGTCACAAGCGCTATATTTGACTTATAACCAGATCCTCCAACATGGTATAAGAGACCCACATTTCAATGCTTCTAGGACTATACTTATCCCTAAAGGTAAAGCCAACTCTACCAAACCGGAGAACTATAGACCCATCTCCGTTATTAATGTAGACTTAAAGATTTTAGCTCAACTTTTTGCCAATGGACTCAAATTAATGCTACCTAGCATAGTCTCCAAAGAACAATCGGGATTTATTGGAAATAGACAGACGTCTGATCATACATTAGCCCTAGATGCCATGATAACTCTCTCTTCTCTTTCTAATTACCCTTTATATACGTTAGCAATAGACGCCTCAAAGGCCTTCGATAGGATGAGTATGAACTTCCTACTAACCATCTTACCCTTCTTTAATATACCTGCCTCATTTGTGAAGCTTATTGAAACTATTTATTATAAAGCGTATACAATGCTTCAAATAAATAATGCGGTTACTGATAGAATCTTCATAGTTAATGGGACCAGACAGGGATGCCCCCTCTCTCCTTTGCTATTCAATCTGTATATAGAACCTCTGTTTCTTCTTATTAAACAGAAAACCCATCACTCTATCCCCAGGCTTTTTAGAACTAATATTCCTTTTTCGGCGTTTGCTGATGATCTAAATATCTACCTCTCTTTACCAAACTCTGATTTAGGAAAGATTATGAGTTCCATTAATATCTTTTCTAAGTTTGCCAATTATAAGGTTAACAAAGAGAAATCCCAATTTTTTCCGGTAAATATTACTTCACCTTATCCCTTTAACTATTCGGTTGAAGAGATTCCAATTAAACAAAATCTACATTACTTGGGGGTCTCCTTTTCAATTGATCAAACCATATCCTACCAGGAAAACATCTCTCAGCTGTGGACAGAGGTGCAAGGGGACCTAAAGAGATGGGCACAACTTAAGCTCCCTTGTTTTCTTTGTTAGATAGAGATGTGTCGGTTTTTTATGTGGTCTTGTTTGTATTGTTTGTTTTTGAAAAAGAAATAAAATAAAAAGAATTTAAAAAAAAAAGAAAAGAAAAGAAAACATTCTACACACCACATATGCTACAAATATCTCCCATGCACCAAAGCCATGACCACCACACATACTTTAATTATATATTCTAACTCCATGGTCACACACCAGTGGGAAAAATACACATGCATGCACACATGCACACACACACACACACACACACACACACACACACACACACACACACACACACACACACACTCACAAAAATATGCATCTGTCCATATGTGTGGATGTAGGTGTGTGTACATATATATATATATATATATATATATATATATATATATATATATAAAATATATAATGTATAATATATATAATGTATGTATGGCCTGTGCTTCTTGCTTACTAGTTGTTGATCAAACTGCCTGCTGTAACTCCATTGCTATGACAGTTCACTAGATTTTGCATATATTCATCTAACCAACTACTGTTTTAAGCATCCCAGCCTCATTAGCACATCTACAAAGCTTCATTGACTGTTATCAACTCTGTCAATAAAAGTGTGCTTTTACTTATCCCTCTTTTAATATATCTGTTAGTTTGTATCCTTGCCAAGTTGAAGAAACAAGAGTAAATCCTTTAGACATATGCCAGACAACATGCAAGTTGACACACACACACACACACACACACACACACACACACACACACACACACACACACACACACACACACACACACACACACACACACACACACACACACACACACACACACACACACACACACACACACACACACACACACATACACACACACACACACACACACACACACACACATATACACACAAACAAACACACACACACACACACACACACACACACACACACACACACACACATACACATACACACACACACACACACACAGACACACATGCACACATTATGCTGTTCCTTTTTCCATTATATGCAGGCTGATTGTAATTGCGCAATAAATTAATATCAGTTAAGTCAGTCAACAGAAAAAAAAGATAGCCTATCAACAAAAGATAGATGATTTGCCTCCTGTTGTCCATGAAACTGAGTATGCTGAATGTGTGACTGTGGAGGATTTCAGGGATTTGCCTTGATAACTGACACAGCAGATATATAACAGACAGCGTAAATGCTAAGCACTCCTTGACATTTCTTCATTAGGTACCAGCACTGTCCTGTGCCTGCTATGTGCTAGGCGGTGTCCCACTGACTACTATGAGGGATCTGTGTATGCTGATATGGTGTATTGGGGATTGAATTTGGAGAGAGTGCAGTTTGTATGTGTGTATGTATGTATTTATTTATATAGGCCAGCATCCCCTTTTCATTGGAGACCCATGGTAGGATTCATACTGAATAGTGGAAATCTGGCCAGGGCTTGACGAAATTTTCTCTACAGTTTTTCAGTTAGTGCCATGGAATCTTCTACATCCATCGGAGCTAGCACCATCTCAAGCAGATGAGACATTGGTTTAATATCTTATCTGAAATATGGCATATTTATGTGTGTAATTTACCATTCTTACTTTTTCTTTAACTTTCATCTTTCTAAGGACATTCTGTGACCTCAGAAGAGATTGTGTAGTGAATATAGTAACACAGATAAAACAACTGGAATTGAGATAGTTAGAAAAAGGCAGGAACTAACTACATAGGAAAAATGGAAATTGTGGGAACAATACATACAGGGGAGGAATGAGGTTTAAAAGAAGGTAGGACTTAAATGAGCGATGTAATATTTTACTGAAAGTGATTGGGTAGATTATAAGTGATGTATAATATTTGCAACTGGGAGTGTGTCAGTATGGTTCGTGATGTAAAATACTTGCAGCTAGGATTGTGTTGGTGTGGTTTGTTTTCATTTATATAAATGTATGATTGCCTGTGTTGTAAGTGATGGTTCAATAAAGATGTTAAAAAAAAGGGACAGGAATTGTGTAACTTATGAAATGTTGCTTAGGTTATATGATATGCAGCAAAATATGTGAAGCATAATGTTTGCTCATTTTAACTTGTTAATACAGTTTAATTACTTTTATATAACTCTAAGTGTGCATGCATCACAAGTGATAATTCAATAAAGGTGTTTAAAAAAAACAAAGGTATGGAACAGTAAC
>NC_056745.1:414702862-414895362 GCF_019279795.1 Protopterus annectens | reverse complement strand
ACCCACAGTAAGGATGAGTGCTGTAGAGGAGTGGCAGGTGGGGGAACTAATGTTACTATTGGTATGCAATTATGGGCCTAGGCGTGCAGGTATTGGCTGGCAAAGTCGTATTTGAACCGCCAGGAGGATGTAAGTAATATTCCGAATGGGCATAGCTGACACCCATACCTATCAACTCTTAAGAGCACATCCACTGGACAGGACATAAACCATTGGGGGAACAAATAGGGACTGTACCTCTGAACTGTCCCCGATTTCCAGGGACGTCCCAGATTTCGACTCGGTTACTAACTCTGCCCCACGTAATCCCTCCTAAAACTAGTGACATATGGAGGAAAGGTGGTGAATTATACATAATGAATAACAACAACAATTAAGAGTTATAAAGAACATTTACCTCAGACAATGTGTATGAATTCATATGCTCTGAGTCTGTCAATGTGTCAGGTTAATAGCACCAATAATTTAAATGTGTCCCTGATGTTGTTCTGCCGTGTCCCTGATTCAGTTTGTATATTTCCCCAATCGTATGAGAGGTTTGATAGGGACAGAAAGCACATATTCCACTGACAACCTTAGAAAGATGATAGAATATCAGGTATGCAGTAGCATGACTCGGCTGAAGGATGTGGGTTCCAAAACCCAATTACTTGTTTGTATTGAAGAGTGTCAGTTCCCATGTATTAGCCAGATGGGTGCAGATTGTAAGAGGAACACACCAATAATATGAATCAACCTCTGGACAGGCCGCGGATTCCCTACAGTCGAACGGCATGCTGTCGCCTAATGGGCAGCCATTCCCAATACTGTAGGCATGTGATCTGATGTAATAGGCATCACAAGGTAATACTGTAGTCCTCACTCCCATGCAGGAGCATGAGTGTCAGATGCAAACACCAAATGCAGTGCATTTGCAAGTGTGGGAGAAAGCGGGTGTAAGCCTGTTTGGCCACCGGTATGCAAGTATTACACTGGTAAAGCAATGTAGAAGCGAACTGAGTGTAAGAAACTGCAGCCTGAGGTTAGCATTGCTTAGCATTGTGCAAACCCATGCACACTCGATCACAACTGCTTTAATGTGCCTTAATCACACCGTATCCAATGGCCTTGTTCTGGCCAGCAACAAAATAAACAGCCTCTGCAAGGCTCGAAACCAGAACCCTGCACACACAGCTGTTGTGATTTACCACTAAGCCTTGGCAGATATGCAGACATCGGACCTTATCACAAACATATAATCCAGTGCAGTCATTCAACAGTATAGGAAAAGTATTCCATCATGTGGATGTATGTGTGAGTGTTTATGTCCAGCATATAGATACATACATATATATAGATATATCAGGAACATCCCATGTGACAATAAAGCATTACAAAGGAAGGAAAAGGGAAACACCAGCAATGCCTTTATTATGTAGTGGTGTTGTCCTATGTAATATCAAGACTCCCTCAGACAGACATGTGTCAGTCAATCAGTCATACACGCACACATTTGTACATTGGCCATATACATCACATTGTGCATGTTATTTACATTAACACAACAGTTCCTGTCCAATCATTATGTGACAACAGTACTCTTGCAAGGTGCTGTGTGCGAAATCATCATCATGATAAAGGTACGTGGGGTAACCATAGAGGGACTGGTAGTGTTGTGTGTACAATGGGGTCATCCGCATCACGTGTACTTGGAACATTTAGGAGTCATGTGCATACTAGGATCATGCGCCTGAGAGACAGGGGTGAGTACAACTGGAGTATGTTGTGATGCATATTAAAAGGATTACATGTGTCCAGTGGACATGTGTGTGAAATGGACAGCTATGTATGGTGCAAATGTTATTCTAGGAACCGATTGACCTTCTGTTTCCATAGGGTGAGAGTGGGATGTGGGGAAAGGAGAGTAGGTATGCTCGTGGGGGATAGGTAGGGTAGGATGACAGACAAGACAGCATACAGGGTCGGTATATGACACATGTAGGAGGATACACCTCAGATGGGGAGGAGTGTTCGACATTCACAAGCCCATGAGCCCCCAGATGGAAACAGTGGGATGGAGGTTCCCAGCCATGGGCAGCCACCACTGCACCAAAACAACTGCAAATGTGGCAGTGCTGGGGGCTGTCTAGGATGGGCAGCCTCACCCTGTAAATGTGACACTCTGCCCTTCAGCTGGCATATCTGGCCTTGAAACCCCATATTGAGCCCCCTACGCACCACGTCCTGGACTGTACGACAGCGAACATGTCCCTGTCTGGACCTGCTCCCAGGGGTGCAAGCCCTTTCCTCAGTGGTGGTACCACCAGAAGGTGGTGCAGAGCCAACAGAGGTGAATGTCCAAGGCTGGGCCCCAGATGTACTGGTGCCCGGTGCCATGGCTAGCTGAAGTGGGACAGGAGGTTCTGCCGGGACCTCCAAACCCATACAGCCTATGGTGTTGCAATTTAAACACAGACATGGCTTACTAATAGTCAACAACATTCAAGATTACTTACAACAGCATGCATAGATATGACTATCTACCCAACATAACAGATGGTATACATTTGCAGAGAGAGCACAACACATGCATATATACTGCATGACATCTGTACAATGTGTAGAAGACTTGTGACTGCAGCTATGAACAGTGGCCCATTATTGGCATGTCACTGAGAATCCCAAACAGTGTCTGTCATACCACTGTTTCATGTGCCATATGTCCAGTCAGGGATGCGATGGCAGTAACTCATCACTATCACCATGTACTGGCTGCAATCCTCACACTATGCTCCTGCTGTTCACAGATGTGTGTTCAGTGAGTAACACAGGAAACAAATGGTTCCACACACTGACCAGTCCACGGATGACCCTACAGATGGGGTTCCCTCACAAACAGAGCACTGTCTTGTCAGTTTTAAAACATGCAGAATAGCCATTACCACACACACCTTGTTAAACAGGTAGTTGTCTCAATGAAGCATAGCTACACTTACATGCTGTAGTCATGTCTGACACATCACCCTCCTGTCTTTAGGCTATTTCCTACTGTGTATGTTGTTTGAGGAACATCCAGATATCATCTGTGATGCTGTTTACCAAACACCAGATCCAGGTACCACTCACAGCGACTGTCTTGGGCAAACACCAACATGATGTTCCTAGATATTGTATTGTGTTTTTCATGTGAATGGCTATGGGAACATCATCGCAGCTGTTCCACATGCAATCAGCTAGTGGAGGACTGCAATAGGTGCAGAGGCCATCACCTGAACATGACCATCACTTACAATACACAAGCTACTGCTGAGCAGGTGTACACCTCCACATCCACCAGAGAGTGTGTGGGAGGGACAGACAGAGGCAAAGTACATCAGAGAAGGGCTTGGAGATTAAAACCTAAGCATCATCTGTCACACACCTACCAGTACAGAGGTTCAAACCCCTGACTGACTAGTTATTACTATTACAAGTGCATGCAGTTACTCCATGTGCCACAAAGCTGACATGTTGGTGTGCCATAAGAACATATATGTGTGTTGGTGCGTGACATCTGCAACAGAGATATAGTAGACAGACATTATGTGTAGCACACGTGGCTCTCCACATGAATGGATGTCATTGTCAACACAGCCACACTCTCTAATGGACTCACATTGACACTCTTTGCCAGGCCCACAAATACACTCCCAAACCACTTAGTTTGCCACACTGCAGTAATGCACAGGTACTACATACACCACAGAGGATATCCGAAGGTTCTATGGGCTAAGGCATGTGAACGTGTTTGACATCTGTCTTTATGCCAATGGGAGTTATACTGGGTGTGACTGTGGTTGGGAGCATCATACCCCACATGCAGACACAAGGCACCAGTACTGACATGCATGTGTGCATTGCTTCATGGGATTGTAGTGGTTGGCTGTGGAAGATGGCTGTACAAGGCTGGGTGAGGGGTAATCCTTGGTATCACGCCACCTGACAATGGTGTGCAGTGTGGTTCAGGGGTGTAGTGTCTGCAGTGTCCCACACAGATGGGTATTGTATGAACTGTCCTGACATCCTGGTTGCCATTTGCATGCCATGTCTGTGTTTGATAGTCCTTGACATGGACATTGCCTGGAATGTGCATGTCCCACAATAATGTATAGTGATAGTGACATGTACAGGTGTACCTGGTTTGGCTGGCACATGTTGTGCGCACAGACCGTTATCCTCCGATATGCCAATACTGGCCTGGTGTGGCAGAACCTGCTTATAGTCAGCAGGTTGACTCTGCACCTGCATTGATAGCATGATACAGGTATTCCCTGGTGTCAGTGGCATCGGTCCGTACAGGGCACATGTGTAAGGCATTGTATGGCCTCTGTGGATCACATTTGATGGCACCACATATGTTGCAGGCATCCATTGGGGAACATAGTGAAGGCACATTGTCCGCAATTATGTGCCTATTGTACTGCTGTACAGGGTACCATGCCCTCTGCAGCCCACTGCAGTCACACCATGCCTGCTATCTGTCATCAATGTGCAGGGTACTAGCAACATAGCGGGATATTCCAGGCAAGTGTGTTTGTGTATGACACATGGGTTCAGGACGTATTCCGGGTAATAGTAGGGTTGCATACTTTGTTCACCAGGCCTTTTGCCAGATGTAGGGGTATGGCTTGCCAACACAGTCCCTTGGCTGACTGACAACTATACTCCTCTTGAGGTGGACATTGAGACATATAAGACGGACACCATATAGGAAAAATCCACACCCCAACATGTCCAGTGATTAGACACTCACAGCCACCTCCACACAGGCTCTGACAGTCAAACACACACACACCTGCCATGTCCTGGAATAGAACCCCTACCTAACAAGTGTATCACACTACATTATGCAGTTACAGCATGCGCTAATGAGATTACTGGATTACAGCAGCCCCAGAGGTGTATGTCTAGGTGGGTGACATCAGCATGATTGCCAAAGGTGGTCATGTGAATTGTAAAGAGTGTGCATACTCTAAAAAGCATTGTTCCTGTCTCAGGCAGATAGACACACACACACACACACACATACACACACACTTGGTCTCTCTTGGAATAGAACCCCTACCTAACTACTTTATCACACTACAGCAATACGCAGTTACAGCACGTGCTATGGAGAATACAGGGTTACAGCAGTCCTAGAGGTGTATTCCTAGGTGGGTGACATCAGCAGGATTGCCAAAGGTGGTCATGTGAGTCATAAAGAGTGTGCATACTCCAAAAAGCATTGTTCCTGTTTCAGGCAGACAGACACACAGACACACAGTTGGTCTCTCTTGGAATAGACCCCCTACCTAACTAGTTTATCATACTACAGCAATACGCAGTTACAGCATGTGCTACAGAGTATATTGGGTTACAGCAGTCCCAGAGGTGTATACGTAGGTGGGTGACATCAGCAGGATTGCCAAAGAAGGGTATTCCAAGTGTTCCGCGGGTTGTACATGTCTGTTACCTGCGTGTACCCACTGCTTACTGTCACGAAAACACAATTACACCTGCTTAAAAGTGTCTTATGTAGTCCTAATTGACAGTATCAACAAGGCTTGCAGGTCTGGAACCCTAGACCATGCACACTGAGGTTACTGGATGTACCACTAAGCCATCTGGGTTGTACACATGTTGCGTGGAGTCTATAATGCACATCCTACTACAGGTATTCCACAGTACTATTTTTTCACCTTATTTGGACTGGTTGCATTATTTGACTTTGTGAGTACCTTTAGTGCCATTTCCGTGGTGGATGCACTTGTGTTTTTTCTGCTACTTTATTGCTTGGTTTTGACAAGTGCTCCTGTATTGGTGTGAGCAGTTTATTTGACTGTATTCCACAGTACTGAAAACAAATGGGACAGTCCCTTTGTGTAAATATGTACAATACCCTTGAATGCACTGTACTCTGTGAAACAACAAAGACAAGTCTACATCTGTACAACTGTCATACCTACATATATATATATATATATATATATATATATATATATATATATATATATATATATATATATCACACCTACGGGATGTGTACACACACACACACACACACACACATATATATATATATATATATATATATATATATATATATATATATATATATATATATATATATATATATATATATATATATACATATACACAGACACAGCCTATATATATATATATATATATATATATATATACACACACACACACACACACACACACACACACACACACACACACACACACACATCTGAAAGCCCTTTGTGACACAGAAGGGTTCCAAAGGAACTGACGTGTACACAAAATGGAGGCATCTCTTGTGTTATAACATTTAAATCATAAGCAGTTCACCAGAGAAGGGATGGCTGTTGTGTATGTGGAGTTTGTGGTGGGGAATGATGGTTAATGTAATCTACCCCGGGGATTGTGGAGTTAGGGTGGGGGAATGATGAGTATGGACCTACACCCCAGCGACCACTTCTTCTGTGTCACTGCTCGACAGTGGCACAGGAAAATAACATACCCAACTGTAGTCATATGTGACTGTGTATTCTTTACCATTCCTTACTATGTAATACTTTGTAGGCACCAGTCAACACAGATGGCTACCATGGTGTGCTAAAAGACATTACACATGTGTATGCCTGGCTACAGGGTAGTCACACACACAAACACGCAAACACTTGCCAGTATTGTGCATACACGTCTTGCCTATGTAAAGGTAACTAGTACAGTGGTATGCAGTTGGGGTATGTGCCACAGAACACATACAATTACACTTACCGATTCCTTGTCTGAGCTTGGTGACATCACAGGACCGATTACTTGTAGTGGGGAGAGGGGAAGAGAGAGGTATAGCAGTTTACAAGGATAAAGGCCAGTGCAAAAGGATGTATCTCTTTGGAATGCAGCAAAACCCACTCCTATGACAGGATGCATACACAAATACACACACACAACCACACTCAGCCTATGCTGACACACACACACTTAGGCATATGCTGAGACACACACACACAAACACACTCAGCCATTTGCTGTCACACACAAACACACGCACACAATTGCCAGTGGTGGGATCAGAACTCCTGCCTATCTAAGGATCACTATTACAGTACTACACAGTTACGAGACACACCACAGAGATTACACATCCCAAGGCAGTCAGACTGCCTTTCTACAATTGAGGACAACAACAAGGAAACTGACAGTCATGAAGCACATAGCTGTACACCTGTGTGTTTAAAGTAGGTGTCCATTACAACCTGTATGCACAAACAAGACACACCATCCACAGGTAGGCCTGAGAGGTATAGTTGTAGCACAACAAAAACCTGAACTGGAATATACCATCTGTGGAATGGACAACTACTATCACTATACAGGGTTACAGTGGGCATGCTCATACACTTGGGTTGCCACCTTTCTACTGTGCCATTTCCTGACAAACAAGCCCCGCCCCATGCACAATCAAGCCACACCCATTCCTTTTAATAGCCACACCCCTTTACTCTAGCACCCTTCAGCATAAGTCTTTAATATCACATACAGTTACCAATAAGTAGAAAAATGTGCAACAAGTCAAAAGTAAATAAAAAAAACTTTATTTAGCAATACTTCAAAAGGTTCACTACATACAACAGTACATCACACACAAGCATGGGAAAACTAAGCCCAAGTCTCATATCACAGGTAGTACTAAAATGGAAATACAATTAGATATTAAAAACACCAGTTCATTCAAAGCAGTATATTAAGGGTTCACCACACACAATAGTAAAAGAAAAGCAACTGTTTAAAGTATCTTCAGTTTTGCTAGAAATCATTGCTTATACTTGAAGCTATATTTGGCATTTGATCTATCAGCCTCAAGTAATGGCTGGTTATTTCTCACAAATGAATAAAATTGCGAACAACTCATGTTAAAGTTTAGCTTGACCTGCAACTCGGCCTTCACAAGTGACACAAGCATTCTATTTCTTACATCAGTCCACGCATTCCCCATAAGTGAAAAACCCTTTCCACAAAGCTATTGCTGGGGGATTGAAAGAGCAAACTGCACCAGTCTGTAAAGTGGCTTGCAGTCTGGAGCTTTACTAAAAAAGCAGCGATCACTTACAGATGCCTCTGTCATCTGTAACAGGGCTGGCAATGCAGCAGTTAAAGTACAGTAGTCTGAGTAAAGTGCTTCAATGTCCACATCCAATTTGAAGAGGTCTGCAACTGTACGCAGTTCTGGCCAAGTTACAGGATGTTGGAGGCTGAGGACCTGCATAGCTTTAAAGGGACTATTATCATAGTCAAACCACTTCTGTAGGTAACAAAGTGCTTTACTGTAAAAATCACAGAAGGTCCTACAGACCTTTTATTTATTTTATTTTATTTTTATTTATTTATTTAACATTTGTTGACCGGGAATGTCCGACTAGGTTCCACAGAGCTTATTTTCAGCGGAGGCCTGGGGAGAAATGCTCCAGATGCATGTCTTTGGAATGTGGGAGGAAACCGGAGTACCCGGAGGAAACCCACGCGAACACAGGGAGAACATGCAAACTCCACACAGAAATGGCACAGAAATGGCACAGACCTGCTGTGCGACAGCTGGAGTAAAGTGCTGTAAGGCAGATGAAACTTTAGTACCAAAGAACTGGTCATCTAGCCTTCTCTGCAACTCATCTTTTAGACTTTTCATCACGGTGTACAACTCTGGAGCAGAGAGAGTGTTACTTTCAAGTTTTGCTATAGACTTGTGGAATACCTGCAGGATGTAGTGCATGAAATGTATGTAGCACTCTGCCTCAGACACATCCCCACTGATGCCATCCTCATCGGCCTCCACAAATTTCCAGATAAGGGGGTGACAGTCCTCAGGCCCTTGACTAATAAAATAACTTTTAATAGCAGGCCAACATTCTACCAGCCTTGCCACAGCTGGGAACAAAGACAGCCACCTTGTTACAACATGTTGCATTATTTCCTTAAAGTCCTGGTCTAGGAAAGAATAGAAGCCTTTCAACAGTGCCATTTTTTTAGCAGATGCTGAAAACTCACTATGTACTTTCAAAACCAGAGTCTCCACATCAAACTTTGCAAGGGCCTTGCTTGCATGCTTGGCACAGTTATGTATTACATGGCATAAACAGTTTGCTGCAATGATGTGAGGCACCTCAGATTTCAAACTTTTAAAAACAGACCTGTGCTTTCCATAATTGACTGAGGCATTGTCTGCAACATAGCTAGCAATGTTTTGTACTTTGAGTCCTTTATGCACAAGGATGTCCTTTATTCTAGTAAAGATAGATTCAGAACTTTCGTTATGATCCTCATAGAAATCAAGGAGTTTCTGTTGTGTGCCATGGGTGTGAGTAAAGTACTGAATAACTAAAGGGAACATTTTCTGTTCCCTTTATTGGATGCATCTGATCTCACTGAGAAATAGGAATTGCCAAGTTCCTGCAGAAGGAGCTCCTCTGAATGAGGTGCAAGAACATTCATGACAATACTCTCAGATTTTGTCTTCCCACAGGTGAATTTCAAGCCAAAGTAGAATCAGGAAGACTGTCAGTGCCAGCTTACCTCCACAATCTATGGATACATATGAGTGACCATGTTTCACTCCATGATAGACTGCTGTCACTTCAGCTGCAGTGACTTTGGAAGCTTCACTGGTTACACTACGTGGCTGAATAAACTTGGTCATTCGAGGTTCTGCCTCTGGAGCTGAAGGCTTTGATGATGTTTGTCTGACTTCTGATGGCTTTTCAATGCCTTTTCCCCATCCCATTTTACAGTGAAAGTTGTTCCACAGGATGTGCACTTTGCCATGGCATCTGCATTTGGAACAGGTCACACCCATGAGTAGCTTTGCTCCCACACCTTATTATAACTGCAGAAAAACCTCTTAGGAGACACGCTTTCAGCCTCTTCTTGATGATCCATTGACCTTTTCCTGAACATGATTCCTGTAGGATCCTTGCTCAACACTACAATAAACCAAAACAGCTATTAATAGAAAATCAAAACACTTGTGACCAACACCAGTGCCTGGTGGGGCCTGTGTCAGTCAGTAGCCACTAGCCAGAGTTCACATTCACATGTGAATCTCCAGACTTTCACACCCTAGTAATACCAAGTTGGTATAGGGAAAAAAAATGAGACTCCTCATGAAAAATTACAGTGAAGGTAAAGCAATGAAAGGCAGAAGCAACTCCTGTGAGGGACTTGCAGCTGTTACACATGAACCTGGTGTGACAGCAGAATATGCACAGAAGGCATTCAACTGTGTGTAAAACACATGGGTCAGACACTACAGCAATCCACCAAATTAAGACCCTCTACTTTTATGTAGAACCCAGTGCAAACGTTATCCAGCTGAGTCTGAACACAGCAAGAAAGTTCAGGCATACTGTGGACTGACAAGATAAAGATGAAATACATTGCAGCTCAGCAATCATACCCTCTGGCTACAATTGTAATAACTTGCATAAAGACAAACAGGACATAGTGTGGGCTGACACAATGATAAACATGAAATATGTAACTCAGCAATCATAATACCCTCTGGCTGCAACAGTAATAACTTGCATAATGATAAGAGACCGTATGGGCAGACATAAAGATGAATTCCGTAGCCCCACAATTCCAGATGCAACACCCCATATTAAGTGCAAAGCACAGAGACCAGTCAACTTGGGGCTGGTTTCTCCTTTCCACTCCAGATCCTCACCACCACCTCCTCCCACTGGCACAGTTAGAGTTGAGCATAGTGGCCAAGTGAAGACCTCGAGCACCCTATTTAACAGTGCTTTGGGCCCCTGCTAAAGCAGTTGAGACACACTTGAGGTCTGATTTATATACACAAGGGAAAGGCTGGCACAAGTTTACTAACTATGCCCCCCTTTTCCCCAGACTACAACATAATCAACCAGCTACTCCTTATAAGCAACTTTAAGGCCCTAACAAAGTGTGTTCAGTCTTACTGTGCAATAGTAATAAACATTGCTAGTTTGACCAATGCCAAGGTAGTGGCCCAGTGTCACTAAATAAATATTTAAGTCGTCTCAAAACTTAAATATCTACACAACAAAACGTTAGAAAATATCCTGTGTATATTCACTGTAACAAGCTCAAAACCACATGAGATATTTCACATTGACAGTAGGTAAACATCACGGTGATGATAGACTAGAAAAGACAGTTCTACAGTCCAAGCATCCTATGCAAATCATGTAATCATATATTCACTGTAACATCAAATGAGCTAAGCTTTGGTATAGACGGTATACCCTAGAAAACACAGATAAAAGGTAAACAGTTGTGATGACAAACTAGACAAAAAGCTACATTTAAGCCTCACTATACTACGAAGACTGTACACCCTAGAAAGACACCCTAGGAAGAAACACAGGTCAAGGTAAACATCACGGTGATGATAGACTAGAAAAGACAGTTCTACAGTCCAAGCATCCTATACAAATCATGTAATCATATATTCACTGTAACATCAAATGAGCCAAGCTTTGGTATAGACGGTATACCCTAGAAAACACAGATAAAAGGTAAACAGTTGTGATGACAAACTAGACAAAAAGCTACATTTAAGCCTCACTATACTACGAAGACTGTACACCCTAGAAAGACACCCTAGGAAGAAACACAGGTCAAGGTAAACATCACGGTGATGACAGACTAGAAAGACAGATCTACAGTCCAAGCATCTTATACAAATCATGAAGTCATTATATATTCACTGCAACCAAGTCCAAAACCAGATTAGAAACTGTTCTAGTTAATCACCACATGTTGAACATCTAGATAGTTACACACATCTTGTCACCATCAATGAATGAGATAGTGCCAGCACAGCTAGTGAATTAATACAAATTTAATATTTAAACAATTCACTAGTAGCTGTGCTGGCAATATTTCATTCCCCTTGTCACACTAATCTTTGAAAATCTACCTTAATTCCAAAGAATTAATCCATTAAAAAAAATCCACTTACCTCCAGAAAAATCAGCAGCAGGGCTACTAAAACAAGCTCTCAGCAGCAGAAGAGAACAGGCAGCTAAAGGGCCAGCAAGCAGGGGAACACACCACCACCCAGTCCACAGCACTTCTCCTCCAGCCAGGGCAAGACTCCAGCAAGCAAGGCAAGCAGCAGGGCTAAGGCAATCCTTCCAGGCAGCAGGGCTTCCAGGCAGGGCTTCCAGGCAGCAGGCAGGGCTTCCAGGCAGGGCTTCCAGGCAACAGGCAGGGCTTCCAGGCAGGGCTTCCAGGCAGCAGGCAGGGCTTCCAGGCAGCAGGCAATCCACTGAAGACGACGTCCAAGCAAGAATTTCAGATCTTAAAGCAGCACCCTTTGTACAAAAGTAAAAGGTAAAAACTTAAGCTGAAGCGCCGCTTTATATTCATAAATTTTCGCGGGCTTTGCAGGGCTTTGACTACTAACTCTACGTGTTGATTGGCTGCTTGCTGCACGAGCCTCGTCTGCAGCAAGTAGCCAATCAACAAGAGTCCAAGACGGGAATGTTTTTTTTTTTTTTTAATACGCGCTGACGAGCCTGACGTCGCTATTTCCGGACTCCGAGTGCAAGAATCAGAGAACCGGAGTGCCCTACTGATTTCCGGGCACTCCGGAAAAAAAACGGAGGGGTGGCAACTCTATCATACACTTTGTAGCACAGGGCCATTTGGGATGCACTATCACTACAACTACACAAGGGTAGATTGGGCATGCTCATACACTTAGTAACAATGGGCTTGTTGGAGGCACTGACTCAAATTACACAAGATGGCAGTGGGTACGCTCATACACTTAGTAGCACAGGGCTGTTTGGGATGCACTCTGATTCTAACCACTGAAGGCCACAGTGTGCATGCTCAAACACTTACATGTACAGAACATGTTGTAATGGACTCCTATTGTAAACACACAGGTTTACAGTTTGGTACATCTTACCTGTCAGTATATATGCACATCATACTGGTTTACTACCTGATACCTGTATGTGGCCTGTAAATGATATATCTGTGTCTGCGCTGTGTGATACACATGCATACATGTACATGAAGTACTGACATATATATGCTACGTATACACATTCATGCATGTGTGGACATGACAGACAATAGGTTACCTGGGTCGCACAGGTGGATGCTACCTACAGCATGTGTCACACACCTTGCTGCCCTGAAAGGCATACATTAATAGCAGGTTGTGGACAGTGGCATTATACGTGGAACAGTGGCATGTGCAAGCATAATGTGTGAGCCACCCTGTGCAATGGTACTGAGGTGCAGGTGACAAGATGACCTCTCCCGGCTGTGGTAGTAGTTGTCTTTATTAGCAGGACTGCTACCCTAAGTATATCTCACATTGGTCATATACACAAGTTCTGCCGCTGTCCGTCACCTTACATGGGGCATTTGCTACCAAGTACATTAATGCCACGCGCAGTGATGTCATGGTATGGGTGGCAACTGCTAGACCAAAACAATGAGCCAGTGTCCTGCTGTTATTATGAGGTTGTCCAGTGTCTTTCATTCCAGGCTGTCATGACTGAACGACGAGCCTTCAGCACAGAGCAAATGCATCCATGTTACACATGTGTGTGGATAATACCTAGGCCGCATTTACCCATATAGCCGCATTCCAAGGCAAATGTCCTACACACAGAAGTAACACCCTGACACCTACATGACAATTGCATTGGATGCCTATGCTAACCCGTGCTAGATGTGTGGCTTTAGTAATCCATTTGCTCAATGTAGAACCTACAATGGGGAATACTGACATATGTGCAGTGAGGAACGCCTGACTGAAGGCTCTGTAGTGCACAATTGCACTATCACCATACAACTCAGATCCAGACATGTGGGCCATAACCGTGGTATGGACCATACCAGGTGGTGGTGTACACATATTCATAAAGGCTACTCACATGTAAAGAGTCAGGTACAGCTGACAGTGGCAAATGCTGCATTCTAAGTTGTATCCTCATATACATCCATCACCTTGTTCCCAGACTACCAACACACATCCATATATGGTATGACATAGTATGGTAGACCACCACATAACCCTTGATTGGTGGACTGTACCTAGGCTTACATCAACTGTGCAATGTACCCATATACAGACACAGCTGCATAATGTGTTATGCAATGTAATAATACCAATGTTTGTAACCTGCTCAGCTGTACACATACCAGGGTCCCTCGGATGTTGTCAGCATTAACACGGTCAACTGTTGCTGTACACCAGTAAACAACACCCTCATGGTTGGATATGACCTAACCGTACCTGCCCTGGATATGTACATCCCACACTCATACAACATATATTACATTACTGTAGCTTTCGTTTACCTTTCTACATACAGGTGGCTGCAGTCATTACACACATGCACATGGCAGATAGCATGCTAACCGTACATGAAGTTCGATATCTGTGCTGACATAGGTAATATCCCATCTCTACTGGTCACCCATGACACATCTCATATCATACAACACCCCATGTGGCATGTATGTCTTTAGACATATCCACCTAATGCAATGCCTACAAACATACCAAATAACAGGACCATAGGACCTACACAAGGCCTGTATTGACAGACTCAGGGAAATCCAGCTCTGCACTGTATGTTCCTAAGTAGTAACAGGTGCTATGTTCATGACATGTACAGCCATATGTGGCCACAGCTCCTACATATACCCGATGTCAACAAATGCAAGCCATGCATGCTGTTTGCTGTCTGGACATTAGCCTTAGTACCACAATAGCCAGTACATGCTGGGGTGAGATGTTTATAAGCCACAGACCTTGCACATGCTTGAATGAGTGTACTGCCTAGCTCTAACAGAGCACATTGCTGGCACTCTTCCAGTACACATGAGGTGTGTGTGGCAAATATGATGTGTCCACTGTTGACTATTACAGTGCCCTGGCTTCACCAAGGCACTGTCAAGTAACAGTTTGTAGGAGCATGACATGGAATAATGCTGTGTGTGTCATGCTGATATGTGCTGTTGTAATATATGTACACTTGGCTACTCAGTGAAAGTGGTGGTGTCCTACCAGTACATGAATACAACATCCATTATTATGTAATGCTCTGCTATGTTTCACACGTGGCATAGGGAAGGTGTGGAATGTATCCTCTTGACCTGTTAGTGCACGTACTGATGTAGACTGCATATGTGTACATGTATTGCTCTTTGTGTAGATTCCATGTGTGTGCAGTGTCTGAGGTCTGAAGGTGACTGTTGTCTTAGTACATTATGCTGTTGCAATACAGCCTCAACATTGCTAACTGTATATGGTGATATGCTCTAAGTACAGTAAGCCGTACATGAGGTATGGACAGATGTTTGGACATGACTACTAAGTGGTGGGGCTTCTTTACAGATGAATGATTACTGAGGACAACTCACTAGTGTGTTACAACTAGTCCTACAATAACCTGTGTACCTGCTAAGGTCAGGTTTTGTTAACTGAAGTGGAAGACAGGCAATGTAGAATGCTGTAAGGGTGACACCGAAGGCAAACCCCATGACACCTGTAACAGTAATACCTCCCCTGTGCATATATTGTGCATATATCAGCACAGTTGTCAAAGGAAAGAGTCAGTAAGCATCATACTGGATGTGATAGTGCTGTACTGCTGTAGTACCTATCATGAGATAGGCATGTGTTTGATTCACAGTACTGGCACATGTGGGTGTGTGTCCATATATGTCACTTATGGTTGGGACTACATCCCACATGTTATCACTCTCCTGAACACTGTTGATGAAATCAGTACAGAGTGAAGTGTAGAAAGAAAGCCGTAGGCAGGTGGTTAAACCTCACACATGTAAAGTGTCTGTATGTGTGTGACATAGGTGTATATCTTTGTGAATACTGATATGTGTGTGTGTGTGTGTGTGTGTGTGTGTGTGTGTGTGTGTGTGTGTGTGTATGTGTATGGCTGTCCGGTTCCTGGAGTGAGGCTGTATTTTACCATAGTGAAATTTTAATGCCCCCTCCCCCATCCACTCAAAGTCTAGCATCCCTGTTAATATCATCAATCGTAGATGGGCATACTAACCACCTGTTAAAATGTACGCCCTGGGGTGTGACCTGTTGTTACATAGCCTACTGATGGACCCACCTCCTCACATACACTCACTGCACTGTAGTATTCCTGTCGATGTCCTCGATCTTAGGCCATTCCAACTACCTGTACATGTGTAATCTCTGTGGCACATCTTATAATTGCGTAGTACTATAATGATGATATGCACATAGGCAGGGGTCCTCATCTGTACACTGGCAACTGTGTGTGTGTGTGTGTGTGTGTGTGTGTGTGTGTGTGTGTGTGTGTGTGTGTGTGTGTGTGTGTGTGTGTGTTACTGTGTCTGGAATCCCTGAGTGTGTGGGTGTGTCTGTGTTTGCATGCTGTCATGGCAGTGGGTATTACTGCTTCCCAATGAGAAGCCACTATTTCCACTGGCCTTTACCCCTGTCATCCAGCATACCCCTCTTTTACCCACTCCGCACTCCAGTTTACTATACCTGTGATGTCACCTACTATGGATATGATGGCTCTGAACACAGTAGCTTACTACACAGATATCAAGCTCTTGGATCATTAGAACAGTAAACATAATTGAAACATGGGAGAATATAACTGTGATGTGGAAGCTACAAAGTGCATGTAGGTATTGTCATACTGACCTATGGGTAGTCAACATGTACATATGGGACTCTTGCAAACACCAACATCCCCCAGCACATGCAACTACACCTGAAAGAGGAAGGTCAAACTTCAAGACCAACATGCTGTTAGTGTTGTTACACATGATACATGCTGTCAAATGTACAAAATGCATTCTAAAACTGCAATACATGGCATGTCTGCTGCCTGTCAGCACTACTCAACACTATTAATCCACAATTGTCTACCTAGTATGTTTACCCTGTGCATCAGACCATATGAACATGTCCCTGCACCGATGGTGTGGATGACAGGGATGTGGCACAGGCATTATCATATGCACAGGGTGATAATGTTTGCCAGAGACCTAGGCTGTGCCATTGGATGACATCATGCATGTGTGTTAGGGCCTGTGGTATCATTGGGCATGTGTGGATGTTATGCGAGTGTGTGTTGAGGTGCCCTACATTTGTTTCCAGTGTGTGTGTATGCATGCACATAGGTCTGGCATGTGGCTGGCCTACACAGGGGTAATATCGACAGCTGCAGACTGTACAAGGCAGGTGTCACAGTTCATGGTGTCCGGCCATGGCCATGTGACCTGCGCCTGCCAGAGGTTGCACGGGCACTACCAGGCAGAGGTCCAGATTGGGTACCATCTGATGACACATGTCCACTGGAATCGTGTCCCTGTTGGGACCATCCAAAACCATGTGCACGTCGCCTGCTGTGTCCTGGTGTGGAGTGCACAGCACCAGCAGCACTGCAGCTGCTACCACCACTATGGGAGTGGGCATGTGCAGTAGCATGTTCACGCAGACCTTCAACAGGTGATGTAGCCGGCCTACGTCCACATGCCCGATGCCTCACTCCCACCAGATGTTCCAGCACAGACATTCCACACTCAAGGATTGACATGCCACGGTCAAGGACTCCCACCATGTCACCCAATCATCTATCCAAAACATCTGCAAGATGATGGTGAGCATTTGCAAGTGCCTGGATGTTGTCAGTTAATGAATGAAAAGCAGCCCTCTGAAGCCTCAGACCATCTCTGTTGTGCTGTTCAGCACATACCTGTGCCTCCATTACAGCCTGAAACATACGTCTGGTGACTCCAGCTGATGTGCTTGGTCTCACAGGGGCATGTTTGCCAGTGGTCCTCCTATGAGCAGTGCTGGGCACATGCCTGTGTGGGACATCACCAGTCTGTTGACTGGGATCATGGTGTACATGCACACCTTCCATAGTCACCTCACTTCCATGTTCCATGCTACCACCCGCCAACTGTCCTTCCTCTATGGCCGTTGGTGATGGTGAATGTGCAGGCAGGGGAACTGTGTGCGAGGATGAGGGGGAGACAGGTGGAATAGCAACCATTAGCACAGATGCAGCCCCTGACAACTCTGCCTGTGTTTCAGTCATACTATCATCATCACTGCTAGAGTCTGTGGTGACACTAACATCAGGTGGACAGCAGGAGGGCAATGCACTGACATCAACACCTGTGAGGGGAAGACAAGAACTGTACATTATAAGTTATACCAGACACACACAGACAGACAGAGACACACACACAGACAGGCAGAGACACACACAGAGACACACACAGACACACAGACAGAGACACACACAGACACACAGATAGAAACACACAGAGATACACAGACAGACAGATACACACACAGACAAAGACAGACAGACATACAGAGACACACGTCACACACAGACACACATGCTACATGCAGGTGATATGGCAGAGGGCATTCAGCTTAGACAATTATAGTTTCAGCTTAGGCAATTATAGTGGTAGTTATCATACATCCCCGAATTGCACGCAACAGCATGCATGTGGTATAGCAGACGGCATGCACCTTATATAATTATAGTGGTGGTTAGCATACATACCTGTATTGCACCATTTGTGTTAGTAGCCTATGCCCCATACCTGCAACACAATGCATGCACTTTGCACCATTGCACTACACTGCCATGGTGTGTGCAACATACACCACATGTTAACAGACCATTGTTGACCTTTGTACATCTGCCACTGATGCTTTGTGTTGGCCACCGCCCCTGTGTGTGAGGACATGAGCAGTAGGGTATGTCGACTGCATACTATGTTTGCCTGAGCCTGAGCTTACATATCTCCCCCAAAGCAGTGCATGTCTGTTCAACATTATTCCGCCTACCCCTGAGCTGAGTGTAGACATTGTGCATGTGTCTGTACACACATGCTTGATATGGCTGTCCCTACTTTGCAATGGTGCCACAGACCAGCACAGGTTTACAGTACACCGGCCTGCTGTGTGGCGTATGACCTTGCCAATCACATGTAGTATGGCATGTCTCCTGCAGACGTGTTGAATGACATGCATACATGTGTAACACAATGGTGTCCTTTCCAGTCTACAGTATGGTAATGGTATCCCAATGCAGGGACGTGTTATACTAATAATCCACAAAAAGCACCTTGAATACCAGCAAATGTAGGCACACAGTTTTATTCAATAGCAAGACACTTCACACAACACAAGATACACATTCGAGGTGCTTTTTGTGGATTACTAGTGTACTTTGCACCTTCCGTGTTTTGGTACGTGTTATACTAACATGGGCCTTCAGCTGATGCAATGTTGTCTGTCCACCCTACAAATATTCAGGGACATACTGCACATTGAGCTGATGTGCATAGCCATTGCAGGACATCATGTGGCTTCACAATTGCTATAGAGTGTGAGCTACTGACACAGTTCATAGGCATGACTATGTTCACATACAATACATATCTAATGTGGAATGTGACCCACGTCACCGAGGTGTATAGACAATAAACCCTATTGTGGAATGTGTGACACAGGTCACAGAAGGGTATACGGATGACACCCCTGCACATCTGCAACCATATTACTGATACCTGGCAACTATACCCACACATGGCTAACTTACAAGTACTCTATGTCCCACATGCCATCTGTGTACCTCACACACATGAGGAGCAGGCATGACAGTGATGTCTGACACCAGCAAGGTGAAGCTACTGTATCTGTGGCTTGATGTGGATGTATGTGTATGTTGTGCAACACATGTATGTATTTGGATACTGTATAGGTGAATGCTTCCATGTTGTGACACACTCCAGATGTTCAAGACATGTTATGTGGTGGTTTCATGTTATGCCTACACAAGCTGTGCAGAGGCCTGTATGATGTTTAGTGTTTCACATCTGCAATATCACCATTACACAAAGGCCATGGTTGTATTGCGTCAAGCCAATGTACAACAGGGTGTACACACATGTACATCACTTCTACTGTTTGTTTTTGCTTCATGTCTCTGGCCATCCTCCATGGCCATGTGTACACATGTTCAGTCCAATGGTTGTGATGGCCATCTTATTTCACATGTCAGTGTTATCCCATATGACATACACCCATAGATGTCATATGCTCCACTGAGGACAGGGTTATGCAGACAAAGGGTGGTATGTATGGGATGTGAGACATGTTATGCTGGATAGTTGAGCAGTGTTGCAGTCAGCCCATTACATGTCATGGACATCTCTGATAGCACATGACATTGTGTGACATTCATAGCAAGGGTAAACTCCACAAGGGTGTATCCTGTGGGCCGGGCATACTCCAGCTCCAACACATTTAGTGTGTGTGCACACATATGCTCTCTGTACAGTACTGTTCATATTCCCAACATGTGTAATGCTGATATGTAGTACCTATCCCTACAGCGGAACACACCTACACCATTGTATTCACTATTGTCCACACATCTGGCAATGACAGTTTGGAAGGTTTAGTGTAGGTGTTTCATATAGTCATCAATTGTTTTACATAGGTAAACAGTGTGATGCATTGCAGGTCTGACCAGTGTCCATTACCAGGACCACCATACATTATGTGTACGTGTGTTATGGCAGATAGCATGCAATTAATATGTTCCGTGCATTATCAAACCTGGTAAATAATAATAATCTCACCTGACACAGGCTGCTGTAGCTGCAAAACACCAGAGGTACCTAAACAGGGGTGTCACAGCAGTAAGATCATTATCCACACCTGTGTGGTAGCTACAGGGTGCAATGTCTATGTTAGCACATAAGCCAGTACAATACACTATACTATGGAGTATGCACATCTGTGCATACATAGAGTAGCAGACTATGGTATGTGGCATGTGTGCATACATGCCTTGCATATGATGTTACATTACATATTGTACAGTAATACATGTAACTATGTGATATATGGTTGTGTTTTATGTGCAGTAGTGACTTATCAGGCAACTCCAGGCTCAATGGTTGAAAATCCCCCACCTCCACAATACCAGCTAAAGCTTGTGGATGGAGGTCTGCAGGTGTCCCCAGGTTGGCCAGTAGCTCCTCAGTATGTGTGAGTGGGGGCTGGGTGAGTGCCCCTCCACCTGTTGCACCTTTTTCCCTGGCAATTGCATTACCATGCTATTTCTCCCATCTTATCAGGTCAGTGCAGTGTCGGCGCACCTGCTGATAGGTGTGATTGTGACCACCAACATCATTTACCCTCCTGCAGAGTTCCTCCCACAGGGCACCCCGCTGCTGTGCATCCTGTGGCACATGGGTGAAGAGCGTCCTGTAGTTGTCGAGGAGGTATGGGATGAGTACCTCATCCTCCAAGTGGCTGTATGGCAGCAGTTTGCTACATGGCATACCTGGAAGACATAATGATGGAGACAGGTCACAGTAACTCACAGAGAAGTACAGCAGTACAGATGAACATACATGTGTATCACATTTATTAAGATTACAAATACGTCTTTGTAGATCTACATGACACTAACACCACTGGCATGTATAAGTCACACACATTTGACACCTACTAGTGATGTGATGTTATCACCATATATGTGTGTGTCATGTGATGACATTGCTCATACACCATGTGGATGTTGTCTTGACGTGGGCATGTCTGTTTGCCTGTAGTGGTGTCTTTACATATCAGCGCATGCCTGGATGTGTTCACATTAATGCAATTGACCTTAATGTTGTGTATATGCCACATATATAGTCATACATAGCCATTAGGGACATGATCTGTGACCCTGCAGACATGCAGGCAAGTATGTGTTTTGCCATATACATCTACATGGCACTGTACAGCTGTGTAGCATCCTGCCATGTATTGCCTCTGTTGCACATGTGTAACACATGGGACAATAGCTAGCCTGATGGTATTTGCAGGGTTGGATATCAAGCTATGGCATGCATGGTCATAGTGATCTAGTAGGCTATATGCCCTGGGCCATTTATGAGCCTAGGCAGACAGGTTACCTAGCTGTAGGCAACATTCAGGTAATTTTCAGTGGCCAGTTCAAGCAGTGCCACAGAACTGATGCACATGGTTACTGATATATTTGGCATGCGGTCATCACACCATGTCACAGAGAGGGGCAATGTGCAGCTTCGTTGGACAGGGATGCATAGTATGGCAAGAGTATGTTAAGTGTATGGGACAGGGATCTGTCAGGCATGTTGTGATTCTTGTACTAGAAAGGTGGATGTCCATGACATATGTGTTTATTTGGGATCAGGATATGTTAAGTGTAGCTTGTTCAACACCTCTGGGTTGGGCATGGCTTTATTCAGGGTAGGCTGCATGCTACATCATACAGCTAGGGATTGTGAAGGGCAATGTAGGCCATCTACACATGGGCAATAACTCTTAAAGGAAATATGTGATCTATTATGGGTCACATGGGTGTTAAGTGTGGCTGAGCAGTTATCTCTATATTCCTGGATGACACCCTGTCATGATTAGGGGTGCCACATACGACTACCTGTCTTTTGTGGTGACGTAACTATCAAAGGGAAGTACTGTCCAGCTGCATCCCATACACACATTTGCCATTATGTTGACCACTGCCTAGGTTGTAGTTAATGGGTACAAGGTTTCTAACATAGGAGATGACAATGTAATACTTAGTTGTCAGATTGTGGCCATACATCACACACCACACATCTGACACACTAAGGCCCTTCTGTATGTTGAATGCAGCACACAATGAGATAACTATTGCTCCTAGTTCATAGTCATTTGCAGACATCAGTAGGCTGATGCCTTCTGTGTTAGTCTATGTGGTATAGATAACAAAGAGGGAGAGTACCAGAAATGACCCCTGTATTACTGTGGCTGGCACTGGTTTGATGTGCGTGTATTCGTCAGACACCTTCTGTAGTGTGGGTTCTGCCATTAGTCCAGTTGCCAACCACTCCTGTGACATAGGAATATACACCTAGTTTATTGAGTATAGCTGGAACACAGTATGGGTGATGGTGTCCTACGACCTGACAAGGTCATGATATGCAGTGTGAATCAATCCTACTGTCATCTACATCTGTACTGAGTACATCAATTACATTGACCATGGTTCATGGCCATACAGACCAGACTCTATGTCCCATTATCAATGGTGTCTCCCCCTTTGTGGGGTGTGATAACTGTTGCTGTGCACCATTCGGTGTGTACACAGCCTGACATGGAGCTATGATTGAACATGATGTGTATGTGGATAGCTGAATGTTCTTACATTTGTGTAGGATACACCCTGGGATGATGACAGGTCCCATGAAAGTTGTATGTATGGCATTAGAGAGTGCAGCTTGTACATGGATATATTACTAAGTGTACCTGTTGGTGGTGGAGAGGAGGTGGGAGTGGGCTTAGGTTGTCCAAGACCCTATCTGGATTAATGGGCGCTATTTCTGTAGGTGCAGTACTTCCTATGCCATAGTGCTGTGCAGCATGGCAGGTCTTGTCATTGCCATTACGATTAATGACACAGCTATAGAATGCTCTGTGCTTGGCCTCATAATATGTGGCTGATTGGTTTCACGGTAGCTTTGCATGGTTTTATATGGTGCAGCTGCATCTTACTGAGGCTGACCAGGGATCACCTACACTCATGTGTGTTCACTCTTGCAACATTAACTGTGGTACAGTTTAAAGCATGGTACAACCAGTTTGCCTACTTGTTTGTGTTGGGTTCACTCCTGGTTCTGTTTCAGTGGCACAATCACTGCACATATGTGACTGCTTAAGGTTCATTTGTATAGGATTCAGCATTTGCACATGCATTGTCCATCTGCATGGGTGCCATGGCACTCACCACTCTGCTCTTAGGAAACATAACACTGGCACTGGAGACTGTGTGTAGCATACTGTTAGCCCTGTTTGTGTGACTACTGTGATCCAGGTCAGTGAGGCGATGGAATCCAACATGCACTGAGTGCAGGTGTTGGTGCATGAGGAGTCTTCCCAGTTCATAATGGAATAGTTGAGAGTAGCCAATATTAGGGTTCTGTCTCAGACCTAATCTTCCCTATTTCAGCACATTATGACAGTTGGGAAGTCCGCGGACTGGTGGGTGATCTGTCTCAAGGTGCATTTTGAATTCCACTGTGGCACAAAGTTAGTTGCTCAGCATAATGCATCTGATGTTATGCAAATGCAATTAGCATGGGGGTGTACATATCCTTCAGGAATATGGACACACCTGCGGCCCATGTGTTCCAATAAAGGATAATGGGCAAAAGGTGAGGTATGTGTTATGACATGGTCATGCAGGTGTGCTCTCTAGAGCGATGAAACATGTCTCAGCCACTGCACAGATATGTTCTCCATGTTAGGGATTGACATATGTGTGTCCTTATAGTGTTTCTGACATGTATCATTGTATAGCGAGACACGCAGTTTATTGCTTGGCTGTCCCTGTAACAGCAGTGGACCCTCACCTGAACCGTGTGTGATGAAGGCACTAGGGGAAGCATGAGCCCTAGGCTGTATCCAGATTCCCAGGGGTGACAGGTGCAGGCCCTGTCTGGCAAAGCATCATGGTCTGTCAACCATGTTATCCCAGGATGACAGATACCGGATACCCTGCTACATGCACCACTACACTAGACAATTGTGGAATACAATCCTTTTGTCCCTGTACTGCAGTATCATTCTGGCCAATGGCAGAATGCTAGCCAGGCCTTGGGACATACCTGAATGGGCTACAAGACTTGACAGTTCCGACATGTGTTTCCATGCAGTCCAGGCTACTGCATCACAGGTCCTGCACAACAACATGGAATATGCCAGAGCCATGTGTATAGTTCAAGATGGTGGTCTGAGTGTATGAGTATGTGGCTAATTATGGCAGACAGGCAGCTGACAGTATGTATGCCCTCGTATAGGTCAGTATGTAACATAGTGCTAGAGCTTGCATTCGCAAATGAGTACTGTTGGGCATGTTTCCGGTCATGTGTTCAGAGGTGTGGCACAGTTATGCAAGCTATGTCATACAGTTTGTGTATTTCAGTGTCTGTCTCTGACTTAGAAGAATCTGTGAATATGTGTGATTTCAGGTAGTGTGTGTGGGTGTTACTGTGTACTGGTAAGGGTATGTGCTGGTTGTGTTGATGAGCTGCATGTGTTAACCTACACCTCATGACTGTCCAGTCCAGTCATGGCTGTAGACTGGGCTGCCTTCCAGCTTACACCTGTAGCTGCATCCCAAACAATGTGTGGGGTGTGGTGTTAGGTGGTTCTGGCAGTGTACATGTCATGGAGATTACATTCCCCCAGGATGGCCACGTACACAAAGCTGGCATTAGAAAACACCAGTAGCTGACTAGTGGGCATGCCTGTATGAGCAGTCAGTACTACAAGTACCAAGTACTGTATTTAGTTTACGTATTGCCTATGAAGATGTTTTAGACAGTGATGCTCACATGTAAATATTTGTGTTATGGATGTGACACCACTGGCTATTATGGAAACATTGTAGCTACCTTTAGCAGCAAACCTCCTCTGAGGAGCACATCACATCCTGTTAGTTGATTACAGATGATGCAAGTGTCTACAGGTCTGTTTCCTTCTTTGGGTATATACTCACATATCCACCAGGACCATGAACTCTGTTGGGCACAGACACCGACTCCCCAAACAGAGGCATGTATCAATAGGCTCTGATGCCACTATCAACATGATCAGGCTATAATCAGATAGTGTGAGCTATCACCTATGATGCGGCTATTACACATGGACAGCTGTCCCCTACATCTTACACTCCTACTGCAGATGTTACACTGGAGTTAAAGATGATGTGCAACCTCTTTCATTACCAGTGCTGTGCACTACCTGACATACAGTATGTGCAGGCAGCTGTTAGGTTGGGCTACACAAACCTGGTAGTTCAAGCAGTGTGTCTGTACTCTCAATATCCACTCTATGTAGGTGTGCACATAGCCATTTGGCCCAGCCCTGTAACAAGGGTCACTACACATTTGCATAACATGTACACATGCACAGCTGTTATTGCTTGCAAACGATAGTAGAGAGGTGGATATTACATGTGTCATGTGCATGGATAGTTACCTGGCTCTTCCAATTATCTTTGCTATCATGCTGCTAACCAGTCAGATGAATACTAATGTTATGTATCCTGTCATTGAGTATTGTAATTGCCAATAGATATAACTACTGTTTGCATAATTTAACAGAACCGCTATGTAGAATAGACTATAGATCTGCCTAGAATACTGTACATTACACAGTTATTGGCACAATATCCCACAATGCACATCATATTTGCATGATAAGCCCACCTTTAACATGTTCATCTTATTTATACAGCCATACATATGTCGACTGTTACAATATATCGAAATATACTATCCCCTGTTATAGCACATACTTGTTGGACCAATCCTGACACTGACAGTGGCTGGAAGCGAATTGGTGGGTTCCAAGCCCATATCATCCCTTGTGATGCATGTGGAGTGTGCCGTGTGACCTACAGAAGTACACACATAGAATACTACAAGCAATACTACTGCTCAACAATACATCGCTACAAGATAGCTATTTCCACCATATGCATTGATTACACTGCAATTCTTACAGTACAGATACTACATACACAGACATACTACATGTTATACATACCATCTTAGTAATTGGAGGTGTTATTAACCAGTGTACTACTCATTTTTGGTTAATCTTTCAGTGTTTTGTACTGTCCTACAGGTAGATACAGATGGTTTGAATGTGTGACAAGGCAACCTTTTATAATTACAGATCAGTAACATGTGCTATCCCGTTGGCCAATTGGTGTTCCTAAGTAGCTAATTACATGCACATCAGCTGCGCTGCTTAGCCAATACCATGGCTACAGTGGAGTATAATTGAGTACTCCACTTCAGCGTTGTCCCTTTGCCTTACTTGTGAGGAAGACAGCGTGGAGGTTTTGTTTGGAATCTATTGCAACAGCTGTATTGAGACAAACAGTAATATATTGTGTGTAATGCCTATAGGAGTTGGTCTAAATGTGAGTACTGCTGTTATATTTCTGAACATTGCTACTTGTGTAGGATTTGTCTGTACCTAATACTTCTGCATATGTGTCAGTCTGGCCAGGTTGTTTGACCAGCTCAAGGCTGCATAGCTATGCATATAATGTTAGGGGGTTTACAATGTGCTTACCAGACATATTTAGTTTGGTGTTACTGTGTATCATACTGTGCTAATAATCAGTACTTGGTAAAACTGATGTATGAACCTTTCAACCCTCTGAAACGGGATTAATTCATACAAACCCTGTTACATCAGCAGCTGCTCAATTGTATAACGGCAACTATTTCACATAGGGTCATGTTAGTGTGTCTGTGTCCAGGTATGTTAAGGTTTCAGCAGATGTTGTACAGCAGTTGCATAATTGGTTATGGTATGACAGTATGTTTTGATGTAATTATTTTGCTTGTGGGGTAGATGTTGGTGGGTGTACATAGCACATGCAGGTGTGTAGGAACCCCTTTTATACAATGTCTATATGTGTGTGGGTGTTCTTTCCCTATGTGAACACGTATCCCTTAGTGGACTAATACTATGGTAATTGCAGGCTGATTCATTAAGGCACTATTAAATGCTTCCTGTATAGCATGCAGGTACTGTTAGTCCTTGAATCCTTTTGGCAATACATCAGAATGTAATAAAGATTTACAAAATTAAAGCTGTGTAATTCTGTCATGGATATTTGCAGTCTATGCAGTTGTGTTGGTGACTGTGTCCATAGAACATATTTGTAATAGTGTATTGGCATATACTTTTCATATGTTATGTTCATATTGTTTGGGGGGGGGGGGATGTGTGATTGCTATGGTCCATGTTATACTCAGATATGACCACGTTGGATGCTGTCTACAGACATGTATGTATGTATGTGTGTGTGTGTATATATTATATACATTATTGCATACGTTTATCTGTACCTCCATAGATGTGTAGATGTTTTTAACTTATCTATATATCTACATATATATGTAGACCTGTATATATCGACATGTCTCTGTCTCTCTCTCTCTCTATATATATATGAGCATACACCTTTAATTGGGTACATGGCGGGTTGTCCTATTTCAACACATTCCTCACTTTTGTGTTTTAACCTGTCTGCATACACAAATGGGCTAGGTACATCACAGGTAACTTACTGTTAGGGTAATCTGAGGATGGAGTACATGGTTGCTGTTTCTACTCCTGGAAGGTGTTATTATTTTTCCTCTCAGAGTAGGCACTGGTAGGGAAAATGTGAATAAAGCAGATTTACGCGGTTGTGAGCAGGTTTGCCCTTGGTCTGTGCGACTTTAAGCAAAGGTCAAACGTGTGAAGCACTTCTCCGTTTACCGTGTTGCAGCGCCGCTTACCATCACACAAACACGTGGAAACCCGCTTACAACTGCTTAAGAGTGCTTTAATCCACCTGCATCCAAAAGCCCTTATTCTGGCCCTCAGAGTAACCTACCAGCCCTTGCAGGTCTTGAACCCAGGACCATGAACACCACAGTCACTGACCTTACCACTAAGGCATCTGAGATATGCACGAATGTTATGGTGTTTAGAATATACATTGTACTACAGCCATTCCTCACTACTGAAAACAATTGTGACAAACAGTTGGTGTACATATGTCTGATACATGTTAATATTCATATGTTTGTGAAAGTAGGTGTTGCAATGTGACATGACAGGGTGTATTATGAATGAGTAAGGTTCTTGCTTTGTGTCCTTTTTATATTGTCCCCATACTCCATGTATGCCCCTCCAGTTCACTTATTGGACATTTGACCCAGGCCCTCCTTGATGCATGATTGCATTAGCCATCATTCTTCCCCCACCCCAATCTTCACATACACAACAAGCACCCCTTCTTTGGTGAATTAGGTTAATATTAATTGTTATAATACCAGAGCTGCATGTGTTTTGTGTACACTCCAATTCCTTTGGAGTGCTTCTGTGTCACGAAGTGTGTTCATAGATGCTTATATATATATATGGCTATTCCTGTAACTGTATTTTAAATATATATATATATATATATATATATATATATATATATATATATATATATATATATATATATATACATACATATATATGTGCAGAAATCACTGTATAGCATGCAGGTACTGTTAGTCTTTGAATCCTTTTGCCAATACATCGGAATGTAATAAAGATTTGCAAAATTAAAGCTGTCTGTGTAATTCTGTCATGGATATTTGCAGTCCATGCAGTTGTGTTGGTGACTGTGTCCATAGAACATATTTGTAATAGTGTATTGGCATATACTTTTCATATGTTATGTTCATATTGTTTGGGGGGGGGGCGTGATTGCTATGGACCATGTTATACTCAGATATGACCACTTTGGATGCTGTCTGCAGACATGTATGTATGTATGTGTGTATATATATATATATATATATATATATATATATATATATATATATATATACATTATTGCATATTTTTATCTGTACCTCCATAGATGTGTAGATGTTTTTAACCTATCTATATATCTACATATATATGTAGACCTGTATATATCGACATGTCTCTCTCTCTCTCTCTATATATATATATATATATATATATATATATATATAAGCATACACCTTTAATTGGGTACATGGCGGGTTGTCCTATTTCAACACATTCCTCCCTTTTGTGTTTTAACCTGTCTGCATACACAACTGGGATAGGTGCATCCCAGGTAGCTTAGTGTTAGGTTAATCTGAGGATGGAGTACATGGTTGCTTGTTCTACTCCTGGAAGGTGTTATTATTTTTCCTCTCAGAGTAGGCACTGGTAGGGAAAGTGTGAATAACGCACATTTACGCGGTTGTGAGCAGGTTTGCCCTTGGTCTGCGTGACGTTAAGCAAAGGTCAAACGTGTGAAGCACTTCTCCGTTTACCGTGTTGCAGCGCCGCTTACCATCATGCAAACATGTGGAAACCCGCTTACAACTGCTTAAGAGTGTTTTAATCCACCTGCATCCAAAAGCCCTTATTCTGGCCCTCAAAATAACCTACCAGCCCTTGCAGGTCTTGAACCCGGGACCATGAACACCACAGTCACTGACCTTACCACTAAGGCATCTGAGATATGCAGAAATGTTATGGTGTTTAGAATATACATTGTACTACAGACATTCCTCACTACTGAAAACAAATGTGACAAACAGCTGGTGTACATATGTCTGATACATGTTAATGTTCATATGTTTGTGAAAGTAGGTGTTGCAATGTGACATAACAGGGTGTATTATGAATGAGTAAGGTTCTTGCTTTGTGTCCTTTTTATATTGTCCCCATACTCTATGTATGCCCCTCCAGTTCACTTATTGGACATCCGACCCAGGCCCTTCTTGATGCATGATTGCATCAGCCATCATTCCTCCCCCACCCCAATCTTAACATACACAAGAAGCACCCCTTCTTTGGTGAATTAGGTTAATATAATTGTTATAATACCAGAGCTGCATGTGTTTTGTGTACACTCCAATTCCTTTGGAGTGCTTCTGTGTCACAAAGTGTGTTCATAGATGCTTATATATATATGGCTATTGCTGTAACTGTATTTTTTATATATATATATATATATATATATATATATATATATATATATATATATGTGTGTGTATATATATATATATATATATATATAAGCAAACATCACTGACATATATATATATATATATATATATATATATATATATATATATATATACACATATATTTCGTATTAGTTTGTAGCAGTAATACATCTGTAGGCTGGAATGTGTTGGTTCACAAACTACAGTACATTACAATGTTCTGTACATATGTACACAAGGCCACTGTCCCATTTGTGATCATTACATAAGGTGTAGTCTCAGGACCATGAAACGTGTGCACCTTGGATGGCTTAGTGGTACATCTCATGACTATAGTGTGCATTGTCCAGGGTTTGACACCTGTGATACTTTACGAATGTTTTTTACTGCAGAGTAAGGCTCATTTAAGCAGTTGTAAACATGTTTAAAAGTGTTTGTGTGACATTATAGCAGCGGTTAAACACAGTTAAACAAACATTGTAATGTATAACCTGTGCGCGCAAACATGGCCACATCCGCTAACTACTCCGGATATATACCTGTCAGTGACGTAACATCTCACTATGTGATGACATGACATTACATTCTCTGTTAACTGTACTCTCCTGCACACATGGGTTTATATGGGTGATTCGAATGTTTATTATACAGACGATTACTACCTATATATGCAAGCTGCGGTAAAGGTATACTTTTGCACATGATAAACATCCCTGCCTTTATCGGGATTGTAACCTCGAATGCACAGATACTATGCGGATGCTGTAACCATTACACTGTTGACATTAACGTTGCTTCCACCTATTTCCTATTTAGATGTCTATGTGTAAGCCAGGCTAAGCAAAGGGCAGGAGCCCCCAAACTCACTGAGCTTCACGTACACTTGACATAACAACATATAACAAATGTACTGTGAGACAATACATTACATTCCTAACTACATGAGGCATAGCCCCTCAATGACACACTTCAAGGAAACCTTGTTGTTTGAATGGGTAACAGACTATACACCCCTAGGATCATGTGTCCCAGAACCATACAGCCAGGGAGTGGGGGAGCTTGACCAGTTTGATAGCTGCAAGACCTGTTGGAGGAATTGAATGGTGTTGAATTGCCACATTAACATGCCCTCTTTAGATCACTAAGTGCCCCTATCACCCTCCACAACCCCAGTCTTCAACAGCTTCCAGCAACTCTGCCTGGAATTGCTTCATTGGCTATGCTTGACAGAGGCTCAGTTACTTCATCAATGGTGCGAGGAAGGCCAACACACTGTTGCTATGCTTCTAACTGCCCTTGGGCAGATAGATAATAGGCTATCTGTGAACCTTTAATGTGCAGGCCATCACAGCCATAATATGTGAATAAACAGACCTTCAGATCACAATATACAGTGGGAACTCACCAGTTGAGTACAGCAAGAACATACAGAACACTGATACTTAGTCACTCCAAATGCCTATCTTGGAAGCTAGAACACTTGTATAAGATTAAGGCTTTCTATTGCTTACCACTGGGTTACCTACAGGGGAGATGAAAAACAAGCACAGATGGGGAGCATGCATACAATGATACCATACCGGCCTATGTGTCAGCCTTATACTTTGGAATACTGGCCAAAGCTATTGGCGTCCCCATAGTGCCTTATTTAGGAGAGTCCCGAAGGTGAATACCAGCTCCGTAAACAGTACAATAGCAGATTCAATGAGGTTTATGCTACTGAACACCAGGGGTTGTGATCACATGCATGCACTCACAGCACTCTTCAGGATGGACAACATCAACACCTGTGCATTAACTGCAATTTGTCTTAAAGCTCCTGAGAGCACACCAGCACTACCAGACTGCATCCCATACCACACATTTCAGCCACAGAACATGGACTGACAGACATGGAGGGGATGTATCCATATTCATCAGGGATACCTACACCTCCAGGTTAGTGGGGTAGCATGATACCTCTGTGATCATCCATGTGCAGCTAGTATCAGCCACAACAGCAATGTGGAATTTGGCCTGCTACGGATCACCCTCCATGACCCAGGACCTTCACTCCACCTACCTGGAGACAGTGGAGAACATGACAGTCCTAACGCACACCCTGGAATTGGTCAATGTCAACTACCATACCATTAACTGGGAAACGTACTCCAGTACTCACTTCCAGGACCAGCGCTTCCAGGAATGTATCACCTCATATGCACTGTATCAGGTGGTAACCTCCCTAACATGGGGTGGAGACTACTAGATGTGGTCATCACCAACCTGGGCAACAGGTCACCACAGTGGAGGTTAACCGGTCACTGGTTAGATCTGACCATGAACTAATCATTGTTTCCACACCCTAGCATCTCCCCCACCCATGGATACCACAGTGTATACCTTTCCTACAACTAAATTTACACTACTAGTGACAGGGGTGGGAGGTTTCACTGCCCCCACACTAAGGGGAAACACTGCTCAAGATACAGACAAATTTACAAATGCAGTCTATAAGCACCTACATGGATGTATGGATCGTGCCATCGCTGGTAAACCAAGACTCACTTCTCCTAGACAAGGACACCAGTCTGGTGGACCTCTGCAATAAACAGGCTATACTACAGACATAGGACAGTGTTCCAGACATGCAGCAAATGCCACAAAGGGCAGACATCCATGACCACTATTAGTATGATACATAGGTCCCTCATGACATCATTCAAGGCTAACATCAGCAGGAGAATAGTCAAGGATTCGAAAGATAACCACAAAGCCTTTTTTGGCTATGTCAAGTATCTACATGGTGACACACAGATTTGCACTGTGCCAGTGAAATATAGCGCAAAATATGCTGACCCTACTGATATTGCCAACATCCTTGCAGATATTTTCGGTGCATACTTCACCCCCTAAAGAGCCCACAACACTACCCGAAAGGTACAGTATCCCAACCATCAGAGACACACAGGTGGAAATAGCCCTCTCTAACAGCAGAACACAGCGTCAATGGAGGCAGATGTTGACCCAGACTGCATCTTGCAAGCTGTACAAGACAACCTGCCCCCACCTAATTAAGCATTCCTACCTCAGCTGCTCCACAGGCTACAAGACCATACAATGGCATGTGGCAATGGGTATTCCACTCCATCATGGAGAAATCACAACTGACCATGGTAACTACCACCCCACAAGCTTGACTAGCCTGGTCTGCAATGGTATGGTTTGCATCCTCATGGCATTCATTAATAATGACATTGGTAACCTTCAAACACGTGACCCAACCTAGTTCAGCTTGGTTGAGTGCAGTTCATGCCTACTGATCCTGTTTGACGTCTTACATACAGTCACCAAGACGTTAGATGACAGGGGAGGTGGTTCACACATACTACCTGGATCTCACCAAGGCTTGTGACACCATGCCCCACTCAGGTATTATTGATAAACACACCAGCCTGTACATTCACCCATATATCACAGGTTGAGTTGCCAACAGGCTTACACACAGAACCCACATGGTACGACTAGCGGTCTCCAGGTTCAACTCTTGAACAGTCACAACTGGTGTCCCACAGGACTCAGTCCTGGGAGCCCTACTGTTTGGCATATATGTCTCAGATGTACAGGCAAACACAGGTGGACTATGGCAGACCATGTTTGGCAATGACTGCAAACTGGGAGCCATGATTGATAGTCCAGCTGACATCCCTCAGGGGCCCTCACAGAGAATGTCACAGGGTCCCAATGACATGGCCTTCAGCCAAGTGCCACTAACTGCGTGGTCATTCCATTGTGGAATTGGCACCTACATATTAACATATGAGCGGCAGCCACTTTAATACAGATGAGGTAATGGGGTATCTGGTGACTAAGGTAGATAGTGATCTCCCCTGTGACAATCATATCTCCACAGTAGTTAGGACATCCTTCTATGTAGGCCATCTGACTACTAAAGGATTCCCATCTAGACATACTGGGGTTATAGTGCCCCTTTACTCATCACTCATCAGTCCCATCATAGGGTATAATAATCCATGTGGGATGTACCTCAGAGGACATGTCCAACAGCTGGGGGGGTCCAAGAAAGTACTTCACCAAGGGGAATACTGGCCTCCAACATATGGCCTATGCAGCCGGACTGAATAAACTCCTGCTTTACTCAGTGGCATCTCATTTACCCAGAGATGATCTCCACTGATCAACACAGCCATGTTGAACTCAGGCTTGATGGATATGCTCCACCTATGGGAATCCATGTCACAGTGAGCCACACATTGCAGTGAGCTGACCTTGCCACAACAATAACCGGAAGATGCTGAAGGGACAGCTTCCTGTCACAGACACTCCCCATACTTTGGAACAACATCCCTAACTACATTATACAGAGTCCCTCACTAACACTCTGCAAGAGAAACCTTGAAGGGTGGATGGGGAACAGTAGATGTACCCCAGGGATCACGCCATTGGCTCTGCTCCACAGAGGGATGGTTAATGACTCAATGGGGTGGCAAACGCTGACACATTTTGGCTGGCCTTATGAATTGCCTCTGGCAGTTGGCCAGGTACCTACCTATGAATCTATACATACAGTATCTGGATATGCTGATAGCTTAATTTACTGTTCAGGTTTTTACTTACCTTGTGCCAATGACTGTTGTGTATGCAATAGCTGAGGGCTGCCTATGTTGGATGCACACAGTAGACTGCCTATACATGACAATTCACAGGTAGTCTTGTGTGTGTGCCATCCATTTTTACTGTGTGTGCAGGTGGAGAAAGGTGTCAGTCCCTATGTGCCTACACTGTCAGTATGTGTGCTATAGGTTCCCTCTTTGCCAAGGCATGGGCATACTGGGCACGCCTCTGTCTGCCTACTGGGGCTGGCTCAGGGTGTTCATGGTCTGAGTACCTCTGTGCCTGTAGGGCCCTTGGCAATGGTGGTGGGCTGTGAGGGCCTTCACCATTCTTTCCCTGCTGCAGCTGTTTCCACAGGACCATATTGTGTAGCATGGCACACACTATGAAGATGTGGGCACACATGCCTGGAGAGTACTGCAAAGCTCCACCAGATATGTCCAAGCAACGGAACCATGATTTCAGCATCCCAAACACATGCTCTATGATGATTCTGTTTTGTGCGTGTGCCTCATTATGGCATTCCTGTATGGGTGTATGTGCATTTCTGATGAGAGTCATCATCCACGGTTCCAGTGCATAGTCATTATCCCCCACCAGGTGGCCATTTGGGATGTCCCCCCTGGCAAATAACTGATACAGCTGTGAGGCATGCCAGATGTGGGAGTCATGATAGCTTCCAGGGCTGCCAGCACACACATCCATGATAATGCCCTGGGCATTGCACACGACCTGGCAGTTGATGGAGGGGTATCCCTTGCGGTTTATGTAGAGCCTTCCCTGCTCACCGGGTGGTGACTTGATGTGTATGTGTGTGCAGTCTATTGCACCCAATACCTCCGGGTATTCTGCCAAATGGTGGAAGAGACGCATATTGCTGGCCAACTCCTTCTGCGTTCGGGGGAAGTATATGTGCTCATTGTCATGTGGTAACATGGCATCCAGGAACTGATGTAGTACCCTGGATGCTGATGCCTGTGAGATACCCATAATATCACCAGTTGGTCTTTGAAAGGTACCTGTAGCTCGTATCCACTGGGATGGGTTCCCCTCTGTTTGTTCTTGCTCTGAGGCATGGCCGGCACAGCTCCACAGGTTGCTGTAGGCTGTCCCTGTCCGCCTTGTAATGCTCTACTATCTCCAGATCATGTAGCCCCTGGTAGGTTAGCCTGGGTCTGAACACTCTCCTCCTCCTCTGGTGCCTGCGGTGGTCATGTGCATCATCCTCTACACCACCTTCAGTCTCCAACACATGCTGGTGGATCAAAGCTATGGCAGCCCCTAACATGTACTTAATAAAAGTTCCTCATCTGTATACACCACTGGTGCAGAGTGTATGGGAATACACAAATGTGTGTGAGGTGCTTTCACACTTTATAATATTGTGCTATTGATGCTGCTGATGTAAGTGGGTGTGTATGAACTATTCCATCTGCTGTGTGTCTTAATTATGGGTTTTGCAATGAGTACTGCAAGTGTGGGGTCTTTACTGCGGAGATCTACTTGCCTGCCTTGATTACTCTGTTGCCCTTTAATTCCCTTTTAGACCTGGATCCCCTCCCATTATCAGGCATGCATCCACCTGCCGTCTTTTTTGTTTTGTACTTTCCTTACCCAGTCATGATGAAATATGCCTTGTAGCTGATATACTGCATATCGCCTTTGTTCTGCTTTGTCACTTTGCTGTTTTCTTTGCAGTACAGCCCATTTCCTGTTCTGCAGGTAGCTGCTTGCAGCCTTGTTAGCTGTCGTCAATGGCCCACTGTAGGCTGCTAGGTGTTAATTAGTCATTCGTACTCCAATTTCACTGCTGCAGCATTTCCTTATTTCTTTCCTATATCCTTCCTGTTTCAGCTGCAGTGCACGACGCGCATACCCGTTTACTGGGTTTATGCACTTTTTCACCTCCGTTCACATGCATACATGGTTACCTTGTGTACTCTCAGCTAAGTATATCTATGGGTAATTTGACACACCCCTATCCTGCAGCTTTGCCTAGCTAGGGGCAGACCAGTTTAGCAATGTTCCAATGTGCTTATAGCAGTGGCGACACAGCCCTCTCTTGATGTCATCTTTATCTCAAGGGCTCACCTCGGTGTTATAACGCTACGCTGTGATGTGCATCCTTACACCAGCAGGAAATCTGCGATTCACTATTATTCCTCTCAATTGCATGGCATTGCCTACTAACTTCTAGCTACTGTGCATAACACTGTCACTGCCCCTTAGCAACCCTTGCGCCATGAGTATGGTGTAACATGCCTGCCATTGACCATTATGGGGAAATCGTGTTATGTGTTTCACTGTGGTTTTATTCTATATTTTTATATATTCCTTGCGATCCCCTTTGCGCAAAGCTGCCCTGTGCTTCCACGTCGCGATAGTGCGACTATATATATTAAATTTTAATTTTATATTTTGTACATTTCTTTTATGCCAGTGGCTATATATTTAGCCATTGGCATATATTAACGTTATAAATATGTGTTTGGTCGGCTGTCATGGCTCCAATTTTATGTTTGCAAAAATGTAAACCGTTTTCTACGGTTTGCATTTCTGCTTGCTTACACAATGCTTGCACCACTTCCTGAATCGCTACATACCTTCATTTGCATGCTACACTGCTGCACATGGGGTAATTAGCATACAAGGCTCAGGAGTTGTGCAGGCATAGCGTATGCTGGTAGTACACGTGGAAACAGCTCGTACCTGAATCGCTCTGTGGCCATATTTGGTGTTAGAACACCGACATTACGCCTGCACCTGGCACAGGTTTCATGAATCCCGGGGAGTGTTTTTTTTATTCTGTTCTCACAGTGCTGTTTACTAAACACAGCTTTGTCTGCATTTTATTCATTTTCCAAATGAAATTGCAGCAACTACTGGTTAGTTTTTTTTTTGTTTTTATTTCTAAGTTTATTAGCTTTTTAGACTGCTTTGCTGTTTTAATACTGCTGGAATATCTAGAATGTCTGGAATTGTAAATCAACTTGTTAAAATACCTTCAGGATGTATCCCACCCTCCAACAAGTGACTTTTTCTACTATATACTTTAAGCAATGCTGGTTTCTTAGCCATCCAAGCGTTAAAAAAAACATAGCAAATTATATTGCTACAGCAGAATATTGTAATTTAAATTCTAGTGTATTATTTAAAAAGTATACACTGTGACTTACATACTGCTCTTGCTACATAATATACATAGATGTGTGTTCCATGGTGTAAGGCAGTGAACTCATAGTGAATAAGATTGTGTGTGAAATACATGAACTATCAATGAACAGCACCTTGGCTACACCAACACTTTTAAAACAGAAGTGCTATCTGGTCCATCTCTGCAGAGGTTAGATTTCTTCTTGAAGTGTTGGTGGCTTGTGTCCAAGAATATGTCTTGTATCTGCAAGACCAGTAAGACTGGAAGAATATACTGACAGCCTTAGAAACTGATCGAGAGTGCAAAAAGGAATCCAAGTGATTTTAATACGAGTAGCTATAAACAGAAGAATGAGGTTCAAGAAGGATGCATAACAAAATGAATGAGAACAAAAATAAATTATGGGTGCATCCCTAGCTAACCTGAATGTTGTCTTCCGAACTTCCACCTGTGAAGATTCCCTTGTGTAGTCTGTGGGAGCTATTCATATTCTGAAGCTTTGCATTTATGTAGCGGTGATCTTCAAAGAGTGGCATTGCATGGATGTGCAAATCTTAGATTTTTAGCATGCATTTCAACATCCGAAGGAGTTGTTGTAAGCATGCTCCACTATTGCAAAGGTGTAACATGCTTAACAGATAAGCAAAAGGGGGATAACTATTATGCTGTTAAGGGGCTTTATACATATGCATATGAGTATGATTCATAGGCATGAATCTTTAATTAGCTCATTTTCATATTAAGTTTGTAAATATCTCTGAATTTGTGTTGGTAAGCAGCAGGAGTTTATGGAGATGAGAGGGGAGATCACTTGGTGCTAGTGCATACCTAGACATTCTACCAAAGGGGTCACTTGGGAAAATGTTTTGTTTTTGTCCTTCTGCATACCTGAACATTTTACTGAAAAGGTTACTTAGGGAAATGTTTCATTTTGGTGCTTGTGCATACTTTTTATACTCCTGAAGGGGTCACTTGGGGAAATAATTAATTTGTGTGCTAGAGATGTGCTTGTACATACATGGTCAGACTGCTGAAGTGATTGCTGAGCAAAATAATTTATTGTGTCATTTCAGTGCTTGTACATACATAATAATATTAATGAAGGGGTTACTGGGGGAAGCAATTAATTTGCATATCAGGGAAGTGCTTGTGCATACCTGAATAAATATGTCTGTGAACTGCAACTCCAATATCAAAGGCAAAGCATCACTTTTAACAATGGATGCACATGCTGCAAGGATGTCGGACTATAAATTACAAAACCACCTCATTAGCATACCACACTTTACAACATTTCTAATTTGCATCTCATTATTTTTAAAGCCTTTCACATTAGTGTAAATAGACGTGAATCTCACTTTTGCTACAGTCATTCCTAAGTGTCAGGAATACCCTATCATATTTGCACAAGTGACTATGATTACTGGCCTGAGCTTCCTACCAGATCAAGCAGCATTCTTTTCAAAGAGATCCTCCCCAAGACAAATGCTATTGAAAAGACACCTGACTGCATTTGCTTTGACAGAGTTATTGAGTGTGAAAGAATGACATTTTATTCAGAATTATTCTAACATATTCTTTATTTACCTACCATTTATCCCTGGGAAAATAATCTACAGTGCATGTCAATGAACTGAATAGGGTATCCTATCCTTTGGCAGTCTGGAGTTGCTTCTAAGCAGTTTCACAAGTGTTGCCTGGAGGTATTTCCAGGTTATTTTTACTTATGAATTATTTTACTATTTAACAGAAAACATAAATGTAGCAACAAAATTTTGTTAAATTTTAAACAATTTGATCCCATCAATGCTAAAACACACTGACAAAAGGAGCAGTTTCATAGTAATTCTAGGACTAGTCTGTCGCCTCAAAAACATACCATTAAAGAATCAAATTTAATTTCTCTTTTGTTTTCCTGTTTTCCAGACAAGTAGACTGTTTCACTAACCTTTTTTTAACCAAAACCTGGGCCATAGGGGCAAAGGTAAATACAGTATATGTGGGTATTTAGTAGGTCTAAGAAGTCTGTGTGCTGTTGAAAGGTGAGAAACCAGAGTAAACATAAAACATACAGACGTGGTGAACTTGTGATAACCACATTGATAACGACCAGAATGCAGAATTGAACCTGGGACTATTGATTTGTGAAGCAGATACCTAAGCATACACCTCCATGCTGCCCTAAACTTAAAGTTGCAACCTTTGTTGTTGCCATGAGTTTGTAGGGCGCTCACTGTTCCCATTAGATTGCAGCAGCTTTATTAGGTAAAGTATTTTCGACAAAATGCCAACAGTTAAACCTAAGCAAAGAGGTTAATTAAAAACTTATTCTAGGATAAAACATCAAGTGGTCTTAGGCAAAGAGAATGCAAATCTGTCAAAATGCAAAAACAGACTCCCATAAAAGGGGCTTGATTACTCATAAGCTAGAATATTTGAAATGTAACTTCCAATTTAATGACAGAATGGCAAATATGAATTCCTAGATAATATCAGAGCAGACATCACCATGTGGCAATTATCATTCATTATCACAGATAGACAAGCTGCGGTGGTGGTGCTGCGGTAGCGTTGTCGCCTCACAGTAAGATGTTGTTCTGTTCGATTCTCAGCTAAAGCGTCTTCTGTGTGGAGACATGCGTGAATGGGCATACCTTCGTTGAAGGCTGTGCGTCAGAGCTGGCAACTCGGTACATAAAAATCTACTGCCAATCATTAGCGGACCAGAGTTCCGCTGTGGCGACCCCTAACCGGGAAAAGCCGAAAAATACAACATGACAGATAGACAAGTCTGTATATTCCATAATATAAAAGGTGAAAAGCAGTAACCCAAGCTAAACAAACACTGAATTAAATAATTTATGAAAAAATTTATTGAAGCATTTATAGCAAAAATATGGCTATAGACGCGAAAAAATACAGAGCTGTATAATAATTTAAAGTGGATAGAAAATATGAAGAGCCAACTGATAACTAGACTTAAATTTCCCATAAAAGGATCAAATTGGAAAAGTAAAACCTGTTACACAGGCTCTTAGGTCATTAAAGTGCTTTGCTCCAAGGATGTGCCAGATAGACCAAGTGAAAATTACATTATTCAACTCATATAGCAAACATTTTCAGGTAGTAGTTTAGATGATTGTTTTAGGGCGGCCACAGTGGTGCAGCAGTTAGTGTTGCCACCTCACAGCAAGAGGATCTCTGGTTCGATCCTCGGCTGGGGTGCCTTCTGTGTGGAGTCTGCATGTCCTCCCTGTGGTCGCGTAGGTTTCTTCCGGGTGCTCCGGTTTCCTCCCACATCCCAAAGACATGCTGTAGGTGGATTGGACACACTAAATTGGCCCTAGGTGTGAGTGTATGCATGTGTGTGCCTTCTGTGGAAGGTTGGGTGCTGGGCTGGCAACTCGACATCGTAAAACTCCACTGCCAATCATGAGCGGACAGTGATCTGCTGTGGCGACCCCTAACCGGGAAAAGCTGAAAGAAGAAGAAGAAGAAGATGAAGTTTAGATGATTGTTTTAATGAATTATGACAGTTCCATAATATAAAAAATGGCAGCATATTTATTTTAAAAAGGAATTTGAATATTAACAGGTAGGAAATGGTCTGAAAGATAGTTTGCGCAGGGTTAATTCATGACTAGAAACACAAGCAAGTTAACAGGAAAAAAACAAGCATGACAAATGAGAAAACCATTTAAAATTCAATAAATTACAATCGACTGCTCTTTAAATGTTTAACAGTACAACACCAGTGATGAAAAGAAAGGGAGAAAAATGACTGATATAAAAATAGAAAAAGTGTTGTATAATAAGCCTGATACAGATTTATGGGTATTCTAAGGTTAATTAGTCTTATGACCATTTATACCTTTCCCGTACCCTTCCTCAAACTATACCTACCTCCTTTTTCTAGTAGAGCCATAGACTCATAGATATTTCAAAGCTAAGATCTACTGAGCAGGGTTATTTAATATTTTATATATCTAAACTGCTTCCACTATGAGTGGAAGAGATTGAATGCACTGAGGATCTGAATTCCCAAACTGCTTTCACCAAACAAATCTTTTTGAAGCGTTTTGCAAAGGGTAGGCACCCTGCACCCCTCCAATGTAGGGATCAAGCCCCCTGCACCCCCTCACACTTATATATATCAAATCCATGGTTGCACCAACTTGAAGAAGGGAGACATTTCCCCTAAATTAGAATCACTTCCAGTACACCTTGCATACTATGAAAATGTTTTTGAATAAAGTGATTGAGTCTTTATAGATGAAGAAGGACTCGGAATCTGCCTGAAAGCAAGTAGCAGTAGTGTGTTGTTTAAGTTTCAGTTTAATAAAAGTTTAGGTTTCATAAGTTTTATAGTTTATTTAACATTTCTGCAGCTTTGTGCCAAGGTACAGTGAAATGCTACTTTCTGAATTTTATTTTTCTTCTCAATATTTGATTAACCCTTTTTTGAATCATCAGCATGCACAAAAAAGATAGTGAAAAAAGAAAGACAAATCATGCAGTAACACACACCTGATGCATTTTTGTGCTTCTTGTGGTTTATTGACTAAAATTTAAATAACAGTACAAGGTATTATATCATGTTTTTGAATGGCAGTAAGGCCTCCAGTGTCTGTGACATGAATTAATGATTCAAAAGTAAAAATCAAACAGTAAGTAAATTTATGATTTGTTAGATACAGAACCATTTGGTTGGGTGAATTGATAAACGAATTGTGAGCTGCAGTGCTTGAACTGTTTAATATATAGTGCTCATTTGTGATGCAACAGTCTGAAAAAACAATTTAAACTGCATTTATGTCGAACCTATAAATTGTGAAAAGAATAGACTCTGTCGACTCACCCCAGGAAACCTTCACTAAGCTGCAGTGGGGATTTTTGACTGCAAATAATGAAATGGTTATCTGTGATTAAAAAAAATAAACCCTTCACAACAGCTCAAAAGAAACTGTTTGTGCTGCATGACCTAAGTGTTTAGTTGTTGTGATAAAAAATAAATAAAGTGCTAAGTGGCTGTCTTTGCTCAGTACAGAAATTTCTGCCACATGGCTAAATTTAAAGTAAGTGAAATTATGTGGTTTGTTTTAGGTGCTCCATGTAACTACAGTGAGTTGTACACTGGACATCTCAGCATTTATTTTTGATGGATATAATTAAAGTTTACCTATCATACACTGAGCTTTTTAGTAGCCCACACTGTGTCCTGATGACAATGCAATGTTTCAGGGAGCAGTAGCCTGGTGACCGGGGAGGTGGGGCATGCTAAATAGCTCTTTGACTTAATAGTCCTCATTGGGCATGGCTTTTAATTATTTATTAAGGGTCTGTGAGGGCATGATAAATTATTCTTTGACTTACTGGACCTCACTAGATGGGGTCAATAATTATTCATCAAAGGTCCATTTTTTGCCATTTTCATTAACTGCTATTTGGTTCAGTGAGAGTCTCCGCTCAGCACAATTTTTTTCATTGGGATACAATTTCTGGACTAGATTAGTGCCATTAATGCACATTTAAAAAGACCTTTAAAAATACATGTATGGAGCCTGCAGTCATATCAAAATGGTGAAAACATAATACTAATACTTAGCAGCAACAGTCAACCATATCACCTAATCTTCATAAGTTATGGTAAACTTGCCATGATTAGAGATTTTGCAGAAATATACTCCAACTAGTTTTAAACTGGCCAAGGAAGCAGGTACACATAAGATAATTATTTAGGCAGTAATCAGCAGCATTAAGTCTAGCAGGGGAAGGCTGCTTATGTCCTTATATCTGGGTCTACTATGAAACACTGTCTTCTTGAAAGTCAGTGTTCCAAAAGAATTAAAAAAAAAATGCCCAAGCAAGAAAAAGTGAAAAACTCCTTTTTTCTTGTTTTTTTTTCAGGAGGGGAACCCCACCTCTACACCTCCCAAACTTATATGCACCAACTCCAAGGTCACACCAATTCAAAGAAAGGAGAAACGTCTCTAAAAAAGCAAATTAGAAATTTCACCAGCAATGATTTCCTGTTGGAAAATGTGTTCGGCGTTATGTAGGTTGTCTTTTTTTTACTACAGGTTAATAATGCTCAACCAATTCACCATGAGCATGTGCAGGAAAGCTCTCTCTCTCTATATATATATATATATATATCTTAGTTAAGACCATATGTTAATTGAATGTCATATTGTTAGTTACCAGCCATTAAGAAACAGGTTTACAAATAAAATAAAAAGTGAGATTCCCAAACCTTTGCCTGACTTTATTTTTCTAATACTGGCAGTTCCTTTATCATCTGCAGAAGCAGTACTAGCTTCTTTCATGAACATAATTGCTGTAGCAATAACCCAAGACTTTTAAGCTGATAATTTCTAGTTATGGTGTACTGGGCATGATGAGTGAGTTATGTATTCCAAATGCACACTGCACACTCATGTATATGTAGAACATTAGCCTGAAATCAGTAGGGGTCACAGCATGCCAGACTGCGCTTACTGCATTCACCCTGTTATATCTGCTTATGTTTTGTCACACCAAAAAAGCAAAGTAAAAGTTCAACCAACTAAAACAAATGATGCCAGGAGAGAGTTCCAAGTATCGCAATTGGGATACTTGGAACTCTGTCCTGGCATCATTTGTTTTAGTTGCTTGTGTTTTGTGGTTTGGAGAAGAGGGATCAAATAATGTGTGTACGCATGTGTGTGTGTGTGTGTGTGTGTGTGTGTGTGTGTGTGTGTGTGTGTGTGTGTGTGTGTGTGTGTGTGTGTCTGTATGTGCTTACACATGACACAATTCGAATGAGACTCAAGAATTGAAAACAATCAATAAATATGACTGTGTATAGTTGAATTGTGAGACAGATTTCTTAAAAAAAATATTTCTTCCTATTTAACATTTGGCTTGCAGTCATTACATTATGCATTTTATTGGTGTTATTGCCACAGTAGCAGAAGCTAAATAGGCAAGAAACAAATGAATATGACTGAAGGTTACGACATGCTGGTAGCAAATATGTGGGCAATAGTACTCATGACTCTTTCATCTTCATTACTTTTACATATGTACAAGCTGTTGCATCTGATTGTAGTTGTGGTAGTGTGAATGGAGTTCTGTGGTTACTTTTACATATGTACATCTGTTGCATCTGATTGTAGATGTGGTAGTGCGAATGGAGTTCTGTGGTTACTTTTACATATGTACAAGCTGTTGCATCTGATTGTAGTTGTGGTAGTATGAATGGAGTTCTATGGTTACTTTTACATATGTACAAGCTGTTGCATATGATTGTAGTTGTGGTAGTGTGAATGGAGTTCTCTGGTTACTTTTACATATGTACAAGCTGTTGCATCTGATTGTAGTTGTGGTAGTGTGAATGGAGTTCTCTGGTTACTTTTACATATGTACAAGCTGTTGCATCTGATTGTAGTTGTGGTAGTGTGAATGGAGTTCTGTGGTTACTTTTACATATGTACAAGCTGTTTCATCTGATTGTAGATGTGGTAGTGTGAATGGAGTTCTGTGGTTACTTTCGCATATGTATAAGCTGTTGCATCTGATTGTAGTTGTGGTAGTGTGAATGGAGTTCTGTGGTTACTTTTACATATGTACAAGCTGTTGCATCTGATTGTAGTTGTGGTAGTGTGAATGGAGTTATGTGGTTACTCTTACATATGTACAAGCTGTTGCATCTGATTGTAGTTGTGGTAGTGTGAATGGAGTTCTGTGGTTACTTTTACATATGTACAAGCTGTTGCATCTGATTGTAGTGATTGTAGTGTGAATGGAGTTATGTGGTTACTTTTACATATGTACAAGCTGTTGCATCTGATTGTAGTTGTGGTAGTGTGAATGGAGTTCTGTGGTTACTTTTACATATGTACAATCTGTTGCATCTGATTGTAGTTGTGGTAGTGTGAATGGAGTTCTGTGGTTACTTTTACATATGTACATCTGTTGCATCTGATTGTAGATGTGGTAGTGTGAATGGAGTTCTGTGGTTGCTTTTACATATGTACAAGCTGTTGCATCTGATTGTAGTTGTGGTAGTGTGAATGGAGTTATGTGGTTACTTTTACATATGTACAAGCTGTTGCATCTGATTGTAGTTGTGGTAGTGTGAATAGAGTTCTGTGGTTACATTTACATATGTACAAGCTGTTGCATCTGATTGTTGTTGTGGTAGTGTGAATGGAGTTCTGTGGTTATTTTTACATATGTACAAGCTGTTGCATCTGATTGTTGTTGTGGTAGTGTGAATGGAGTTCTGTGGTTACTAGAGTCTGAGCTTCTGTCTTTGAAATTAACTACAAAGTTGGAGTATTACTCACTTTTGCTGTGCACTGTTTTATTGGCTGAGGATGCCTGTGGCAACAGGGACATATTTTCAATTATACCATGATCCCCCCAAAACGTGCACGCTGATTGGCCAGCGTGCCCGTTGTAAATCGAGTTATACTAATGGAAAAAGGTCCGGTCGCCCGGACTTTTTTCCATTAGTATAACTCGTTTTTTTTAAACACTGTCTCGTTATGTTAAATGGGTTTAACATAGCGAGACAGCTTTAAAATAAGCAACGGAGATCTCCGTTGCTTATTTTAAAGCTGTCTCGCTATGTTAAACCCATTTAACATAGCGAGCAGTGTTTAAAAACGGAGAAAGCAAGATCTCCGTTGCTTTTTAGTCTCGCTATGTTAAATGAGTTTAACATAGCGAGACAGTTTAAAATAAGCAACGGAGATGTCCGTTGCTTATTTTAAAACTGTCTCGCTATGTTAAACTCATTTAACATAGCGAGACATTAAAGCAACGGAGATCTTGCTTTCTCCGTTGCTTTTGCTCAACTCTGATGTACTGCGCGGCGCAGTACATCAGAACTGCCGCGGATGCCAAGACATCTGCGGAAGGGCAGTAAACAGGCATTATACTATGCCATTATTTAAGAAAAGTAACAGTTTCTTTTCTTAAATAATGTCATGGTATAATAGCAATAACCCACTTCTGGGTGTGGGTAATGCTAAAATTACCCACGGTTGGCTTTGTTTGGCTTCGCCCTCGGGACCAAACCACGCCAACCGTGGGTAAATTTAGCATTACCCACACCCAGGCGTGGGTTATTGCTATAACATTCTATAACACTGTGGAAGTTATGCTGACAATGTTGGTAAGCCACCTTAAGCTAAGCAACAAAGTACTTTTGCACTTTGATTGTCAGTATTTTTTTTAGATTTTGGTATGTACTGGTATCTTTCTTGACCCAAATGTGTGCATATATATTCCTAAAGCTCTATACTTGGTTCACTGTTTTTTAAGGCCTTTACTCACAGCCAGCAGATATAGTTTCTTTGCCTACTTTATTAACCTGTCCGATTCATACATGTGATCATACATAGAAGATAAAATGCATTAAATTGCAGTATACATTGATTATAAAATGTCACTTCTGTGTAATATTTGCAATCGCCAATAAGTTTTAAAACAACTTTAGTAGCAGTGGAAACAAAAGTGACTCATGAGAGTCTCCCAAAGAATAAGTGTCTACAGAGGGAGAAGGTAAGTTAAGCAGAGTCTGTACAGATTAGAATAAGTACCTACAGAGAGAGAAGGTAATGTAAGCAGAGTCTGTAGAGATCAGAATAAGCACCTATAGAGATAGAAGGTAAGGTAAGCAAGGTCTGTAGAGATCTGGAAGCTAGGGAAGCAGCAAACAGCTTTGAGAGTTTCAGGAGCAGATAGGGTAGGATGGAGGATGACAGATGGGGGGTTGAAGTGGTCTGGGGACAGAGCTAGGGCATTTTAGGCAGGTTAGGAGTAATAGGTCCTTTATACAATCTTCATGAAAGGATATTTTCAGACGTGGTATAAAACTCCTAAGAAAGTGCGTCAAATGGGCTGTGCTAGAGGAACTAGTTTTTGGAGGAGAGGGGAGGAGGCTTCAGGTTATAAACATATATGTTGAGCCTGTGAGTGGATAATAGAAATATATAGGAACCTGAAAGTGTGTCTTACGGATGTATGGAAAGGAAGGGGCAGATATGAGTTGGGGAGGGTTAGTTTAAGAGTGGAGCAATGAAGTACAGCTGTAAGCAGGAAAGATTAAGAGGAAAATCAATATGTGTTGAAAGTCAGTGGAATTTATGGCAATGAAAATTAGGACGTATAATAATTTTGGGGGGGAACAACAGGTTGGAAAGGATGTCAGCTTTAGTAATGTACTGACTAATGTGGATTGAGGAAGTGCTGGTGGAGAAAGAGGGGGAGGTCGAGAGCAAGGAGAATAAGAAAAGCTTTACAGTGGTATAAAAGAGTGGAGGATCTTGGCCTGTAGTTTGCTGTTTAGGTGCAAGTTGGGGGAGTCAGCAGGGTGCAGAGATAGTAAAGGAGCAGGGGAGGGAGGGCACATTGCTAAGGCATGTGAGGAAATAAGGGTGCATCTTTAGAAGGTGGATGTGGGCACTAGGAAGTTGAAGACTCCCAGGTGGGTGTTAATAAATGGAGAATCAGTCTTTGTGACAGATGTAGTGTACTGGTAATGGCAAGGGATGGGGCATCAAAATAACTACAGAAGTAGTCCCTTCTTGGAAGATGCACTGTCTTTCACCTGAGTGCCTAATTAGGGCAGTGAAGATAGGGGTATTCATGATGGAGTGCTCAGGTAAGAATAGACAGTCTGTGGAAGGAGTTGTGATCACAAATTGTAAAGTTTGCCACATTTGGTACACTGAAAGGAGGACATTTGTTGGGGGGTATTTTTGTTTGTCACTGAATGTAATGTTGTTGTGGAGATGAAAACAATAAAGATCATCATCATCAGCCCCCCTTTTCCCATTTTGTACATGGGGTCAGGGTATCGTGTTAACTGTTGCCATCTCTATCGATGCAATGCCATGATCTCGCCTGCTTCAATACTCATGCTTGACTGTTGCAAATCTTCTTTCACACAATCCCTCCACCTCTTAGCTGGACATCCTCATTTCCTTTTACCTTCTTCCTGTCTTCCCATCTTCCCAAATCTTCTTCACCAGATTGTCTTCTGCTTTCCTATGTGTCCAAACCACCTTTATCTGTTCTCTTTGATCTTTTCGGCAATTGAAGCTACTTTGGCATCTGCTGTTATGTCCTCATTTCTTCATCTATCTCACAGTGTGCATCCTACCACCTGTCTCAGGCACTTCATTTCCATCACATCTAGCTTTTTCATCTGCTCTGCCTTTACTGCCTAGGTTTCTGTACTATACAGTAGTACTGGTTGCACCACTCTCTTGTACATCTTACTTTTCAGCTTCTTTAACATTCTTCTGTCATAGACTACACATGAGACTCTATGCCAATTGGCTGCAGCCCCTCTGATTCTAGCTTTGACCATTTCATTCAGACTTCCCTTCTCCTCAACCACCCCTCTCTTTAAGTTATTTACCTGTTCCACTATCTTCCCTTCTTACCTTCTATCTCAATTCTCAGCTTCTTCTGATTCCCCCAATTTGCAGCCATTGCAACTGTCTTATCTGTGCTTAGTTTCATCCCATGTGCCTTCAGTTTTGCATTCCATTCCCATATCCTTTGCTGAAGATTTTGCTTAGAGTCTGCCTGTATGCCACATTGCCCGCATATAATAACTTTGTTGATCTGTCCCCTCCAACCTGTTTGCTAATGTAGTCCATCACCAGTATGAACAGCAATGGGTTCAGAGCTGAACCCTGGTGTACACCCACTTCCACTGGTATCCCCTTTGTGAGGCCAAACACTATTTGTGCTTGAGTCATTGAGTCCTTGCACATAGCCTGCACTACTTCTACCAATGTTTCTGGGACTTTGAACCACCACAGTACTGTCCAGATTAGCTTTCTTGGGACCTTGTCATATGCTTTTTCCAAGTCTAGGAATGCCTAGTTGGACTCTTTCCTCATCTCTAGCTTCCTCTCAACTATCTTTCTCACTGTAAACATGGGGTTATTTGTGCTGCATCCTGATCTGAATCTGAACTGTTCATTTCCCATCATACAATCTACTACTCTGTGTGTCTGTTTATCAGTCAACCTCTACAGAACTTTCATGCAATGTGATAGGAGTTTGATGCCTCTGTACTGCCCACAGTTGTGAATGTCACCTTTGTTCTTGTACACTGGCATGAGTTTGCTTTATCTCCAGTCATCTGGGATATGCCTTTCTCTCCACACTGCTTTGAGTACCTTCAGGAGCCATTTCTCCCCTATCTCACCCAGCATCTTTATCATATCTGCTGTGACCTCATCTGAGCCTGTTGCTTTCCCTGACTTCATTTTCCTTAGTACTATTCTTACTTCTTCTAGGGTAGGCTCCTCTTCTTCTCTCATCGTAGGCTGTTCCTGGGGCAGTACAGCTTCTATGGGGTTTTCTTCATTCAGAAGCTGCTGGAAATACTCCTAACTATCTGCCTTTGATGTCCTGTGGACTGATGAGCAGTTTGCTGCTGGCATCCCTTATGAAGGGTGTCTGACTATCTTCTTTATTTTTCTGTCTTTGCCTTGAAACCTGATATAGTTTCTAGGTACCACCTACTGAGTCACTTTCCAGAAGATGGTAGAGTGCCTCCAGTGCCCTATTCTTTGCCAGACTAAAGTCAGTCTCAACAGGGCCTTCTTTCCCCACTGATTATGCCAAGCCCGTTCCCTTGGCTGTGGTTTTGCTAGATAGTAGGTAGGGACAGTGGGAATATCGTTCAACCATTCATGCACATCACAAATTAGATGATGAGGCATTTGGCTGCCTTTAGAGAGGCATAGTTACTCCTGACATTTACCCATGCTTCAGAGCACTGGGCAGAAATCACATTGTGTCAATACCCGTCTCGGGCCTTCGCTATGCTGTTTTAATTAAACATTTGGATTCCCCTGGTCCGCACCAGTTCTAAGTCAGCTGCTAGCTGCCAGATGATGCAGAACACCAGTTGGGACTGGTGCCCACCACAGCCAGGGCAATCCACATGAAGGGCCCGGCGTGCATCCAGAGTAGCTGCCACCATCCCCCGGCCCCTTGGGAGGGGGGACATGGCAAGGGGGCAATGTGTTGTCCAGCCACAGTGCACACTCAGCCCCGCTTCATGCCCGAGGCCCGACTGACCCAGCCCTTAGAGCCAAGCTTTCTGACTTCCGTTAACTACATTGTTCTAACATGCCAGAGGCTGTTCACCATGGAAACCTGCTGCAGACATAGGTATGGCCAAGCATCAGACTTACACCTTCTCCCCAGGATTTTCAAGGGCTGGCAAGACCTAACCTGATGCTGCCGAAACCGTAATGCTTTCCAGGTTGTGGGCCCCTCTCTTGGGGTGAACCCATTCCAGGCCTCCCTGCCCTTTACAAAGAAGAGAGAACCCTCCCAGGGGCCTCCACAAGCTTCTCCAGGATCATTTGCATCACTGCATTGGACACCGTGAGGTGCTTCTCTCCACTACTCTGGATTCAGGGATCTGAACCCAACTACCTTTTAATCAGCCTAGGGCAACAAAGGCCATCACACATCCCTTCAGAAAGGCACTCACCTATCTCTCAGGACCAACTCACCCATGTTAAACTGCTGATCACATGGAAACCTTCTCCACCTCGGCCTTAAAAGCTCTTGTTTGAATATTTGCTACTACCACCAAGATCTGCTTCTGCAGTGGCTCCACCCGAGCCCTTGCCCTGGGCTTCAGTGCCACTGTGGTGACCCTCCTTCTCATTGCAGTGTAGTCTTCTTGGCTCCAAGCACCGGCCTGATATGGGCCAGACTCACCAGCACCAGTGACAGGTGAGTTGTTACACACTACTTAGCAGATTCTGACTTCCATGGCCACCGTCCTACTGTCTATATCAACCAATACATTTTCTGGGGTCTAATGAGTGTTGGCATTGGGTGCCTTAACCTGGGGTTCAGTTCATCCTACAGCACCAGTTCACAAACCACCTAATGAGTTACTGCGAAAGCAATAAAAATGATTTAAAAAATAAAAGATCTTGTTCATTCCGCACCTGGCTAGCTCTTCTGCACCACGGCTTAGATTTGAACCTGGGTTCCTGGGAGAGCAGTTGAACACCATGCAACCAAATCTATCAGGATGACACTTAGAAGTATAAATTATATAATTTAATGTGACATGAAACTAGATTAAATGTAAATCAATAACTGTTGTCCATTTTTTATAACTGATGATATTTCTGTATGTTCAACTTAATTTCCATTTTAAAGTCGTCCATTTAAGATGTTCAAGTGCAAAGTTTTCTTCCTATGAAAAATAACTAATTAAAATCTCTGGCAGCATGTGTTTTATATTTATTTTCACTATATTTTAGTGGCAAAATGTTTGAGAGGCCTATAAAAACTCAAATATTCCAGTTTTGTTGCACAGGCCCTTTTATTATATAAAATGTTATATTATCTTTAGCTTGACTGTGTCTACTGTCCTTTGAATAGTGCTGTGAAGACTGTCCTGTGACCCTCTGTGTTACCAGTTATATGACATGCAACTATCCCTGGCAAATCTCTACATTTCAGCTCAGAATTATTATGAGACAGCTGTGAAGAAACTTTTTATGAATACCATTCAGTATAATTATGTATTTATGTTTCTACTACATAATTCAGTTGTTGTTGTTGTTGTTGTGTCTTTCGGCTTTTCCCAGTTAGGGGTCGCCACAGCGGAACTCCGGTCCGCTAATGATTGGCAGCAGGTTTTTACGTGCCGAGTTGCCAGCCCTGACACACAACCTTCAATGAAGGCACGCTCATTAACGCATGTCTCCACACAAAAGACGCTCTAGCTGAGAATCAAACAAGACAACATCTTACTGGGAGGCGACAACGCTACCGCAGCACCACCACCGCCTACTACATAATTCAGTAATATGTCTATTTTTTCTGCCTAATGTCATGAATTTGAATAGTTTGAAATGTCATTTTAAAAATATAAAAGTTCAGAGGAAACAATGTTGAAAGGCAAGCTCAAAAATCACATCACTTACACAACAGGCTTTCAAAATTGCACACTGCTGATGTCAGCTCTAACCCTAAACTTAATTCTAAACATAGCCCTAACACCAAGCCTATACCTATGCCTAAGTATAACCATAACACTAACAATATAAACAACCAAAAACCTAGTACTAACATGAGCATAGCCTCAGTACTGTGCCTAATGCCACTGAGATCTGTACTCAGTCACAGAATGCGAGACAGAATAAAATTTTTACATTTTTAACTTCTTCTCATTTGCAAAACTGACATTTTATCTAACAGATTCCTCAAAATATCTGTTAAACTAATATTTCAAACTAATATATACCACCATCAAATGCAATTCATTGTAACTGTACACTTTTTAGTACAAGAACAGCAATGTGTTCTGATAATATAGAAATGGCATAAAAGAGATTTTGTGTTCTAGCTACTGTAATGTATATAATAGATTTATTGCATGCTACTAAATGTTTATATTGGATTGCTTACATTATTTCCATTTCTTCACAGGCACTCACAAATCAATATGTTTATATATTGCTAGTTTATCTAGGTCAGTTTTCCACTGAAAAGAGGCTACTAGCCTAATTGGGCTAACCTGGTCAACAAAGAATGAATGAATGAATAAATGAATGAATGAATAAGTAAATAAATAAATACATTTATAAGCTTCTGAGCTCCCCAAGCCTTTCTTTGTTGAGGGAAGCCTTCTAGCTTATCAGTGGGAGAGGTAAGCACTAGGTAGCCTATCTACCACAAGAGGAGTTGTTTCTGGACCAGAAATTGTACTTTATTGGCCGTTTGGGCAGTTTTTTCAATCTCTTTCAACTTTCTGGTTTAAAAGCCCACATTTGTGCTTGCTTCCTGCCTTTCCTGTAACTTGTCTAGTCCAGATACAGATTTGCTGTATCCTAGACTGTTTGTAAGCTTCTGAGCCCCCCAAGCCTTTTTGTGTTGAGGGAAGCCTTCTAGCTTATCAGTGGGAGCGGTAAGCACCAGGTAGCCTATCTACCACAAGAGGATTAGTTTCTTGCCCAGACATTGTAGTCTGTTGGCCGTTTGGGCAGTTTTTTTCCATCTCTTTCAACGTTCTGGTTTAAAAGCTGCATTTGCACTTGTTTCCCGCCTTTCCTGTAACTAGTCTAGTCCAGGTACAGATTTGCTGTAGCCAGGACTGTATGTAAGCTTCTGAGGACTGTATGCAAGCTTCTGAGCCCCCCAAGCTTTTCTGTGTTGGAGGGAAGCCTTCTAGCTCATCAGTGGGAGTGGTAAGCACTAGGTAGCCTATTTACAACAAGAGGAGTGGTTCCTAGCCCAGAAATTGTGGTTTATTGGCCGTTTGGACAGTTTTCCATCTCTTTCAACTTTCTGGTTTAAAAGCCGCGTTTGTACTTGTTTCCTGCCTTTCCTGTAACTATTCTAGTCGTAACACAGATATGCTGTATCAAGGACTGTTTGTAAGCTTCTGAAGAGTACCAAAGTCAGCTGTTCAGTTTTTCCCTAAGATCTGCTAGTTCTCTCCTATTCTGCACTTTTACTAGCTTATTAGTCTAGCACTTTACTAGACTTCTTCTAGCATTTATTGTAGCAAACAAAAGTACTACCAACACTAAACATTCTACAAGGAAACAGCTCCAGTACTTGTTATTAATGTCCATGCCCTACAGGCATGTCTAAAGGTCAGTTCCCTGTGCTTTCTCCTATCAACTTGGTGAACTTGGGCAACCGGAGGCAATGTAGCAACTGCCTCATGTACACTGACAACCATCTCCTCTTACCTCCCAACACTCAGACTTGCAAGAGATGCACTTATATATCCAAATTGGAAGCCTCGCACTCTCCAGCCAAGACTGGAATAGCTGTTCAAGTGGAGAAGGTCAACACTTGCACCACACCACATGGACCACATAGCCCTCCAGAACACACACCAGCACTGCCTTCACATAAAAACACAAACCACACACCCACCTTCATGGAGGCTCTCAATAAAAATCTACCCAAACAGCAGAGACCTCCAATGCAGAAATGCACTTGACCACCACAACACAACACTAATCACAAGACACATAACTCTCCTAAACAGCGTGCCATTCAAACAAAGCCCCTAAGGCAAAACAGCATGCCCAACACACTAGTCATAGGTGACTCGATAATGAGGCACACTGATGTCCCACTCACTAGGCTGAATAAGGAGAAAGTAACAGTCAGCTGCCTATCAGGTACCAGGATCTGCCACATAACGCACCCACTCAGGTCCCTCAACAATTACAAATATGGCTCTGTCATTGTACATGTGGGTGTGAATGACCTGAGACATACCTCCCTGGACTACATGAAGAGAGACATAGAGTAGCTCTCGGATTATGTAGCCCAGGCGGGTATGGCCCTAGCCCCGAGCAGCATCCTACCAAAACCCAGAATGATACCACAGTACAAGCAGAAAATGATTGGTTTCAACAATCGGCTAAGTTTCTGGTGTCATTCTAAGGGGATCCAGTATTTTTCTGCCTGGGATGACATGACTGACATACATCAATGCTTTGCCAGAGATGGCCTGCATCTGTCACCCCTGGTCTTCTGGATACTGGCCAAGGCTCTTGCCACCCCTATAGTGTCTTTTTTAGGCAGTGTTCTAAACACCAAATTACCACTGTAACAGCTACAAACAAATGCAATCTGAGGGTCATGCTGCTCAATGCTAGAAGTCTAAATCTCAAAATGCACTTGCTCAAAGCACTCCTTAAAATGGAGAACACCGACATTTGTGCAGTAACAGAGACCTGGTTCAAGGCAGCAGAACGCACCCCTGCACTTCCAGGCTACAACTCATTCCACAGCTTTCAGCCCCAGAACTTGGACCAAAGCACCAAAGGCGGTGGTGTTTCCATATTCATAAAGGATGCACACACCTCCAGACTGGTAGCCCAACATAATGCATCTGAGATACTTCAGGTGAAGCTAACATTGGGTAAAACAACTATTCAGGTTGTAGCCTGCTATAGGTCCCCAACCATTTCCCAAGACTCACACTCCATGTTCCTAAGCACCCTGGAGAATATTAGGGTCATACCTAGCACCCACATACTGGGTGATTTCAACTACCCCTCCATTGACTGGGAAAGCTACTCATGTACGAATACACTTGCCCAGCGTTTCCTGGAATTCATTAATTCCAGTGTCCTGGACCAGCTCATTCTTATCCCCACTAGAGGTAGCAATATACTTGAACTGGTCATTACCAATATGGGCGACTGCTGCTTTACACCAATAGTCAACTCCTCTCTGGTTAGATCCAACAACAAACTAATCACCTTGAGTATCCACATCCTTCCCACCCCTCCTGCAAAGGAAACCAACCATGAAAAACTTCTCCAAAGCTAACTCTGGGCTCGTAAAAACAGAGGTGGCTAACTTCATGGCACCCATGCAAATGGAGAATAGTTGCATGACTGCCGAGTCATACACCAATGCACTGTACAAACACGTCACAAATGCATGGATCTCACCATACCGAATAGAACCAAGATTCTCTCCTCCAAAAAAGGAATCCAATCTGCTGCTCCCCTGCCATAAACAAACTCTACAACAGAAGGAGGAAACTGATGCAGAATAAGGTGAAGTCCCAAGACTGGAAAACCTCCCTTATCAGCCTCAACAAAAAGTTGAGATCCCTCATCAAATTCTCCAAAGCTAGCTATGAAAACAGAATTGAATCAGATAGCAAAGACAACCACAAGGCCTTATATAGTTATGTAAGGAATCTCCACGGCAATACCCAGATTTGCTCTGAGCTACTGAACAATGGTACCTCCTATACTGAGCCAACAGATATTGCCAATATACTGGCCGACAGATTCAGTGCCAACTTTACCCCTCTATCCCCCCCAGGGGACCAATCACAATACCAGTAGACTGCCAGGCACCCAGTATTACTGCTGCACAGGTTAAAACAGCACTGTCCAAGGCTATGAATACAGCTTCTACGGGACCTGACAATATACCTAGCTGTCAAGAGGACTTGAGGCACGCATGCAAGTAGTAGTGTCCAAAGTTTATTCTTCAGACTTTACTTCAGACAAACGATAAAAACAATGAAAAACAATAACCATAAAGCATTTTTCGTCTCACCCCTTAGTGAGACTTCATCAGACAGTTGCAACAAGAATATTTCAAACAATAAATACAAATTCAAACCACGTCAACTTTATCCAAACAAGAGACAAGCCTGCCCCAAGGCAAGCAGGAAATAACAATTAACCCATTATATACTACTTTGAAAATCAGGCTTCTTGTGAAACAAATATGTATGCAGTAAATATATTTCTGTATGTATAAAAATATAAGCATGACTTATCAGTTCAAAAACATTTTAAAAACCTTTTAAAATTATTTTTAAAAATATTTTAAAAACCATACTAACATTAAAACTAGTAGTTAAGATGACAATAAAAAGTGAGAAATCAGGAATGAAATGTTGTTGTTGTCTTTTGGCTTTTCCCGGTTAGGGGTTGCCACAGCGGAACTCCAGTCATCTAATGATTGGCAGTAGATTTTTATGAACGCCGAGGTGCCAGCTCGACGTTCAACCTTCAGTGAAGGCACACCCATTTACGCATGTCTTTCGAACGCCCACCCAACCACGGGGAGGATATGCAGACTCCACACAGAAGGCACTCCCTGCACTCCAGCCAAGAATCGAACGGGAGAACTTCTTGCTGTGAGGCAACAAGGCTACCGCTGCACCACCGTGGAAGAAATCAGGAATGAAATGTAAAGTTAAAAACAGTATGAGATACTTTGCCACTATGTGAAAAAATATTAAAGCCTTAAATAACTTTCAGTAATAAATAGTAATAACAGTTCTGAAAAGTAGGATGAAAGATAAAATAAAAAACGTATGCTGGCCCCATATTGTCTAAATTTAGAACAATCAAGCTAAAAAGCTATAAAAACTGGAGCAAAGAAAACAATCCTGTAAAAGACGTCCGGTGAATGTAATAAAAGGTGGGGTGAATGTAAACACATTCACATATACAACTATTTCAGATACATTCATGTATAGGTAACAACTAAATGAATATGAAAAATCATATGAATATATGGATCCATGTCAGTACATCGACAGTTCAAAACAACGAAAGTCACTACTTTGAAATGAAAGCATCGACCGCTGAAAACATCGACAATACAGTCACGTAAAGTAAAGTAAAGAAAAGTCACAAAAACAAGTGCTAACATGGGTCCTGCAAGGGGGAAGTAAAGGATATGATATGATACTGTACCCATACTAAACTTCGCAATATCATATCCTTTACTTCCCCCTTGCAGGACCCATGTTAGCACTTGTTTTTGTGACTTTACTTTACTTTACGTGACTGTATTGTCGATGTTTTCAACGGTCGATGCTTTCATTTCGAAGTAGTGACTTTCGTTGTTTTGAACTGTCGATGTACTAACATGGATCCGAATATATATACATATATATATATATATATATATATATATATATATATATATATATATATATATACATAACTAAATAATTAGTTAAATGTTTAGCATACCATGTTTAAGCAAAATGTGAAACCTTTCTTGCAGACTGCAGGGAACAAGGTATATATTCACCTTATTAAACTCCTTAATTTGAGGATGCAAGATATGGAATGAACTTCATTCAGTCCCGGCGGGTAGCAGGCCCTAGTACGGAGTTGCATATTAATTCCAGTTTTTCTAGAAATAAAGAACTAGGGTCACCCCTTCCATCATTCATAATCTTGTCAATCACTCTGAATTTAAAAGAGTGTAATGGAAAGGCACTCACGTGTCTAGCCAGAGCATTTTCCTCCTTTGATGTTCTAATGCTATAAAGGTGTTCATAAACCCTTTCTTTTTCCTGTCTGTGTTCCCGATATAGAAAGCTGGGCAGGCTTGGCATTGGGCCAAATAGACTATACTTTTAGTATTGCAGTCAAATTTGCCCTTTGACGCATAGGACACTCCTCTAATCGAGAAGTTGACCCTGATCTCCATAAAATGACATTGGGGACACATACTGCACTTAATCATCCCTTTCCACCTGCTTCCCAAACTGTCTTCCTTCCTAGTCTGTAATAGGCTTTTTAAATTCCTGCCGCATCTAAAAACTACTCTAGGAGGGTCCTTCAATTTAGCATGTAAATTATGATCGAGGACAATTAGATCCCAGTTCTTATTAATGATGTCCTTAATATCATAACCATTTCTACTAAAAGTAGTAATAAAGGTGGACCCTACTAAAGGAGTATCATCATGTACCATCTGAACTTGGTTAATTTCTGTTTGTTCCTCATTATTTTTAACCCTCAGAATAGGTTGGTATGTGCCCCTGTGCCTCTTGTTTTGTACTACTTTTACCAGTTCCCTAACCATAGGTAATGGGTATCCCCTCCTAATGAACATGTCCTGAAGTTAGTTGTATTCTAGTAAAAACTCTTCTTGTGTGGAAACCATCCGGGCTGCTCATACCAGTTGGCCTTTTATCACTGAACGCTTTTGGAATAGTGGATGACAACTATCAAAATGTAAAAAGGCGTTCGAGTAAGTATCTTTCCTAAAAATACGAGCTGTATAGCAACCATTTATTAGGTCCTTTTTAAGTCAACATCCAAGTAAGTTATTCTTTCCATATAGAAAGTGTGTGAACTGTAAAAAAACAGAGGTATTATTGAGGTATGTCACTAGATTGTTAGCTTCCATCTCATCACCATTAAACAACATAAAGATATCATCCAGGTATTTGATATAAAAGTGTATTTGGCTTCTGATTTCAGGTGCATTTAAAATAAACTCCCTTCCCCAGGAAGACATCAAGACCACTTTTTGCAGAAATATGTAAAATCACAAAAACAGACCTGCAAGGACTCATGGTCCTTTTTAGGGTGTATACAGGACTTAAGTTTAATGAGGGCTTCAATTTCCTAACTATAGATGTTAAAGATTTGTACACGTCCATCCCACATGTTGAGGGTATAGAACGGCTTAGTTTGTTACTGCTAGAATTGGAGGCCCCTAGAAGTTCAACCTCTCTTCTCACTGAACTCTTGGATTTAGTATTGTCTAATAATTACATCACCTTCAATAACAGGTCCTTTGTCCAGTCTATCAGCATAGCAATGGGCTCCCCGTGTGGAGCCAGCTTCGCCAATCTAGTGATGACTTCCTGGGAAAGGGAGTTTATTTTAAATGTACCTGAAATCAGAAGCCAAATACACTTTTATGCAAGATACCTGGATGATATCTTTATGTTGTTTAAGGGTGATGAGATGGAAGCTAATAATCTAGTGACATACCTCAATAATACCACCACTGCTTTTTCACAGTTCACACACACTTTCCATATGGAAAGAATAACTTACTTGGATGTTGACTTAAAAAGGACTTAATAAATGGTTGTTATACAGCTTGTATTTTTAAGAAAGATACCTTTTTACATTTTGATAATTGTCATCCACTATTCCAAAAGCTTTCAGTGGTAAAAGGCCAACTGGTATGAGTAGCCCGGATGGTTTCCACACAAGAGGAGTTTTTACTAGAATGTAACCAACTTCAGAACATGTTCATTAGGAGGGGATACCCATTACCTATGGTTAGGGAACTGGTAAGAGAAGTGCAAAACAAGAGGCACAGGGGCACGTACCAACCTATTCTGGGGGTTAAAAATAATGAGGAACAAACAGAAATTAACCAAGTCCGGATGATACATAATGATGCTCCTTTAGTAGGGTCCACCTTTATTACTATTTTTAGTAGAAATGGTTATGATATTAAGGACATCATCAATAAGAACTGGGATCTAATTGTCCTCAATCATAATTTACACGCTAAATTGAAGGACCCTCGTAGAGTAGTTTTTAGACCTGGCAGGAAATTAAAAAGCCTATTACAGACTAGGAAGGAAGACAGTTTAGGAAGCAGGTGGAAAGGGATGATAAGTGTAGCGCGTGTCCCCAATGTCCTATTATAGAGATCGGGGTCAACTTTTTGATTAGAGGAGTGTCCTATGCGTCAAAGGGCAAACTGACTGCAATACTAAAAGTATAGTCTATTTGGCCCAATGCCAAGCCTGCCCAGCTTTCTATATCAGGCAGATGGGCAAGAAACTAAAAGAAAGGGTTTATGAACACCTTTACACCATTAGAACATCAAAGCAGGAAAATGCTCTGGCTAGACATGTGAGTGCTTTTCCATTAAACTCCTTTAAATTCAGAGTGATTAACCAGGTTATGAGTGATGGAAGGGGTGGCCCTAGTCCTTTATTTCTAGAAAAACTGGAATTAATATGGCAATTCCGTACTAGGGCCTGCTACCCACCAGGACTGAATGAAGTTTATTCCATATCTTGCATCCTCAAATTAAGGAGTTTAATAAGGTGAATATATACCTTGTTCAATGCAGTCTGCAAGAAAGTTTTCACATTTTGCTTAAACATGGTATGCTAAACATTTATCTAATTATTTAGTTATGTTTATATATGTATATATATTCATATGGTTTTTCATATTCATTTAGTTGTTACCTATATATGAATGTATCTGCAATTACAGTTGTATATACGAATGTGTTTACATTCACCCCACCTTTTATTACATTCGCCAGATGTCTTTTACACAATTGTTTTCTTTGCTCCAGTTTTTATAGCTTTTTAGCTTGATTGTTCTAAATTTAGACAATATGGGGCCAATATAATTTTTTTTTATTTTATCTTTCATCCTACTTTTCATTACTATTTATTACTGAAAGTTATTTAAGGCTTTAATATTTTTTCACATAGTGGTAAAGTATCTCATACTGTTTTTAACTTTACATTTCATTCTTGATTTCTCACTTTTTATTGTCATCTTAACTACTAGTTTTAATGTTTGTATGGTTTTTAAAATATTTTTAAAAATATTTTTAAAAGGTTTTTAAAATGTTTTTGAACTGTTAAGTCATATTTATATTTTTATACATACAGAAATATATTTACTGCATACATATTTGTTTCACAAGAAGCCTGATTTTGAAAGAAGCATATAATGGGTTAATTGTTATTTCCTGCTTGCCTCTGCGGCGGGCTTGTCCCTTGTTTGGAATAAGTTGACGTGGTTTGAATTTGTATTTATTGTTTGAAATATTCTTGTTGCAACTGTCTGATGAAATCTCACTAAGGGGTGAGATGAAAAGCGCTTTATGGTTACTGTTTTTTATTGTTTTTATCGTTTGTCTGAAGTAAAGTCTGAAGAATGTTGTTGTTGTTGTTGTTGTATCTTTTGGCTTTTCCCATTTAGGGGTCGCCACAGCGGAACTCCGGTCCGCTAATGATTAGCAGTAGATTTTTACGTGCCGAGTTGCCGGCCCTGATGCACAACCTTCAACAAAGGTATGCCCATTCATGCATGTCTCCACACAGAAGATGCTCTAGTTGAGAATCGAACAGGACAACGTCTTACTGTGAGGCGACAACGCTACCGCAATAAACTTTGGAAAGTACAACTTGTGTGCGTGCCTCATTTCCTCTTGCCTGCATTCCTGTTTTTGTAGTTACTTGTTTCAAGTATTCCAAGTTTGTCTAGAATATCCCTAGCTGTGCTCTACATGAACTACAGAGTGAACTGGCAACTCACCTGTGTGCCCTGTTCAATCACAACCTCACTTCAGGCTTTGTCCCTACTGAATGGTGCACTGCTACAGTCATCCATCTCCACAAAGGAGGCGTGACTACAGACCCTGGGAACTATCACCCCATTAGCCTGATGAGTTTGATATGCAAAGCTATGGAACACATCATCATGGACCTAATAAACAAGGATATAGGGAATCTCCAAATTCTGGATCCCACAAAGTTTGGTTTTGTGAAGGGTAGATCATGTCTGCTCAACTTAGTCAACTTCTTTGAGTCAGTCACTGGAGCTGTAGATGAAGGCAAGGTGGTTTATACAGCCTACTTTGATCTGGCCAAGGCCTTTGATACCATTCCCCCCTCAGGAATCATAGAAAAACTCATTAAGCTAGGCATCAGCCTGTATATCAATAGGTGGGTTGCAAACTGGCTCACAGATGGAACTCACAGTGTGAAAGTATCTGACTCCAAGTCAGACTGCTGACCAGTCACGAGTGGAGTCCCATAGGGTTTGGTCCTGGGTCCTCTCCTGTTTGGTATCTACTTCTGTGAAGTCCAGACCAAAATGAAGTGTCTCTGGCTGACAAAGTTCACAGATGATTGCATGTTGGGAGCTATTATTAACTCTTCAAATGATGTTGACATCCTACAGAAAGGCCTCACTGAGACCAACAACTGGTGTCAGAACCATGGGCTTAAGCTCAATGCCAAAAGATGTGTCTTCATCCCCTTTGAGAAAAACCTGGTTCCCATGAATTACCACATCGATGGTAGTCCACTTAACATAGAAGGAGTTATAAGAGATCTGGAAACAAAGGTTGACAAAAACCTCTCTTTTGACCACCACATTGCCACTGTGGTCAGAAAGTCATTCTATGTGGCACATCTCATTACTAATGGTTTTGCATCCATGAATATAGAGGTCATTGTCTCCCTCTACTCTTCCCTCATTAGGCCAATCATCAAGTACAATGTCCCATTTGGCATACACCTCACTAAAGACACCTGCAACAACTGGAGAGGCTGCAAAAGTACCTCGCAAAGAGGATCCTAGGTCTTAAACATTTGTCCTATATGTACAGACTCAAAAAACTCAACTATTCTCTGTCTTTTATCACCTATTTAGAGGCTATCTCTGCTTGACTTACAAAGCCATGTCTGACCCAGCTCTGTTAGAAATGCTACATCTAAAGAAACCTCCATCCCTCCACACCACACGATACAGAGACCTCAGCCTTATTACCATAATCAACAGAACATGCTGGAGGGACAGGCTCATAACACAGAGACTGCCCATGCTATGGAATAGACTTCCCATACATGTTAAGCAGAGCACCTCACTGGCCCTCTTCAAGAGATATCTTGATGAGTGGATGGGAAATAGAAAATTCACCCTGGGGATCACTCCAGCAGCTCTGCTGGACAGAGGCACTGGGAACTAATGTCAGATGGCATGATTCCAGGGTAATCCTATGGGCTAGGCTTGTAAAGGCTCCAGGGCTATTAGCCTAGTACACACTTATGAACCTATGAATCTATAATAAATGGATAGTGTGAAAAGGATAACCATTATGTTATTATCTCAGAAGGGTGGAAATTATAATTATGGCCTTGTCGTGTTAGATGGCAATCTTTGGACTATATGGATTTTAGCTGTCTTGCTGTATGTTACAGCTTTTTACAGGAATTAAAGTTGGAAAAAGTAATTTTTTTAAGTTAAGGAACAACATTTTGAATATCTATATATATATATATATATATATATATAGAGAGAGAGAGAGAGCGAGCTAGAGCATAGGCATCACAAGCCTAGTGAGTAATTTAACCAGAAATGACCATACACACATACCAGAAAACCCACTTTTCAGGCAAGTGCATGGACTGCCCAAAACATGACAAAAAAAATAAAATAAAATAACAAGCTTTTTTGTAAGTGGTAGGACCCCTGGCACTACAGTCCCTTATATGTTTTACTGCTTGCACATAACAATCCAAATATATCCCAAACACAATAAGGGTAACTGTTGGTAGTACACAATATTAGCAGTTTTCCCTTATCCAGGGTTGCATAATATCCAATGTGATAATTAAGTGATTACTGGCATTACTTGCAAATAGGGGGATTCAAAATGTTGGGCTGGATCTGTTAGCATTCACAGACCAAGTCTGAAATTTAGTGTCCTGTCTCAATGTTACATCTATGTATCTATGCATTATATATATTTTCTTAATTGTATTGTTTTTATTCTAAATTTAAATTTCAGGCACAGTGAGTTAGTTAAATATTGTAAAATTGCATTAACTGGGAGATGTGTATTTTCTGAAAATGTGTAGAGGTCCTTTCTGGAATTTTATGTTCTTGTCTCGTGTGTACACCACTGTTACATGGGCATTGTTTTGGGCATTGTTATAATACCCTACTTTCATATGCATGGCACTATAACAAGATATTAGAAGTAGGCAACACAGAGTAATGAGGTGGTTAGATTGCTTATTTTATATTATAACAAGTAGTTTCCATATATAATAAAGAACTTTTGAATTTGTATTGTAATAAATTAACTAACTAATCAAATTTAAAACTGACTTGAAAACCCATTCCATTTTCAAATCTTTTTTTTTGTCAGTCATTCATGAAAGAAATGATTTTTTAGAGTTTGTCAGATGGACCAAAATATCATAGTTGTTTACAGAGGCTGTTCAAATGTTAGTCTTTTTGGTTAAATTATTTTTTTACTCCAGTTTAATAAAGCAGTAACTTAAATTTCGATAGCCTTTTGCGATGCTAATTTTTATGCTTGTACTTCACCTTTTTATGTATATAGTATGTCAGTTTAATTTATTCTTTTATACATATTTTATTTTCCTTTGGGTTTTATTTGTAAATGCTTAGGAAATAAGCATTTAAATACAATAAATAAATAAAAAGTAAATAAAAAACATCTTGTCTGTGCTGGAAACTAGTCTGTTGTGATGACTGCTGGGTTATATTAGCAGTAATACTTAATTCTGGATATCACAGAGTCTGGTTCCTTTTCAAATTAATAATACTGTTGTTTTATTCTCTTACAATAAGTGCCTGTCTGAAAATCGAGCCTAAACTTGAATGCAGTGGCAGTTCAAACATGAGTTTTTATTCAAAGGATTTTTTAAAGTCTCTCTAAAATGGAAAGGATTGTCTGTTCATATATGCCTGCATGTAACAATATAAAACAAGCTTAGACAGTTGTGAAATAGGAACACATAATGAGAAGTCATGGATTTCTCTTTCTTTATAGATATACAATGCTTACTTATCCAGATGATTTTTTTTCTGGCACACAGATAAAATACCCGGATTGACAAATCTCAGGAAAAGGAAGAGGGAAAGATGCAGGGAGGTAGGCTAATGTGGACTGTTGGAAAAAAAATAGAAGCCAATGTCAAAGGTTTTGGTTACGTTACATTTAATGTCATTCTTAACCATGACTAATTCTGAAAACTAGGAAACAGAAAAATACTACTACAGAGAAAACTATGCTTAATAATACAATAAGGGGGCTGGGAGGATGGCCTAATAGTTAAGGTGTTCGCCTTACAAACACAAGGTGCAGGGTTTGATTCTCACAAGGGGTAATTGGCTAGGCTTAAAATAACTCACAAGGGCAGTTAACTTAGTACAAACCTCTGAACCTATAAACTTGCACTTCAATGAACTAAAATTTGCAAATGTTTTGGAAGTTATCACTTTGATTTTACTAATGAGTAAGAGTGATGCCTCAGAATATGGTGTAACGGAAGATTCCATGGGATCAAGAGTGGTTAAAATGTTCATTAGGGCCACTGTCAATGGCTACGGATATAGTTTCAGAACAAAAACTGCAGATTTTACCTAGTCAAAGACTGAAACTTTGTGCATATCTAGACAGCAGAGATATTGATCAGACCATTGTTTTTTGTTTCTGAGAAAACAAATTACAGTCCTGTACTCTGAAGTAAACATACATTGGAAAAGAGATCTGTGGCACTGACAGTACATGATTTCCTGTTGTATAAAGTTCTTACAAATGTTGTTGGAATTAAGCCAGACTGTATTCAGGACTGAGCACAGTTAACACACTCAGCAAAGCTACTACAAAAATAGTTGGCAGGCTGGAAAAAGGTCCCTAAATATCCATCCATGACAAGTACTATACAACATTCCAAGTGGAGCATCAAGCTTCCTCATAGAACTTTGAGATTTGGCAAAGGGTAACAATTTTTTTGTTTATGTTTATAAAATCAAACAGAGTATCTGGTCTGCTAAGCAGCCCAAAGGTGGGAAATTGATCAGAGATGCTGGCTAGCACTAACTTGCTCTCTTGTTCTGGAATGTTCTTATGATGGCTGTTTTCTGGAACTAAGCCTGAAAATGCCATGGAATCAAGTGTGGGTAAACATTGATCAGAGCAAAAATAACATGGGATAGAGGAAATGGAGGTAATGGGCTATCAGTGTGGGATGGTGGGCAATGTTGTAGCTGATGGAACTGTGTGGAAAAGGTCAGCCTTTTGGATGCAGGAGACACCAATAACTGGAATCAGTGGTCAGAAGCTTCTGCTACATGTTAAGGATAGGAGATAATGAGGAGGGCGGGAAATAAAGAAAAGAAGGTACAGCAGATGTGATGCACAGGGAAAGGACCATTTTTAATTGAGACAAGAGAGTAAAACTATACAGTAATCACATACACATTAGTAATAATTGAAAGCATATACAGCATTGTGGTGTTAATAATATAAACTTGTTAAAACTGTGTGATAGCTAGAAAAATGAAAGTATTCATACATCACATGCTGGAAGTAATAGTAAAGACATTAAAACATTTAAAACTAAGCAAACTGAATATCATTCTGTTATAGCCTAAATATAGATGTTAACATCCTGTTGTAAATGAAAAATATAGATAAAAAGGACAGGAGGAGTAAGAAAGTGCAGGAAGAAATGTCATAATAGTAAGTAATTAACAGTGATACATCAAGAATGCAGAATTATTTAATTGAGAGATCCAGTCCAAGGGAACCAAACGAATACTGAGAAAAACAAACTTATTTTATTATATTGTATTTGGTTATCTGCATGACTACTTTTGTTTTCCTCATTACTTGTTTGGTTCCTTTGGAGTGGGTTTGCATTTGATATTGAGGAGCTGGAAGCAGTCCTTCTTTTCTGTGCATTTAACTGAGAGAACTAAGAATAAGAAGGGAGTTGTACTTTAAGGGAATGTATTCTGATAGGATTTATGGGGAAAAGGAGATGCTATGGTTAAAAAAGAGGAGTTAAAGCAGTCATAGGGTAGGAAGGGGGGATAAGGAATTCTGAGTCAGAATGGAAGGTCAAGCAAAACAAACAGTAGGAGTTGAAAGACTGTGGGTAGCAAGAGAAAAAAGAATGGTGTAGTCAGTGTGGACTCTAAGTAGGGATTAATGGAGGGGGGGAGAAGAAGCAGAGCAGAGGATACATGCAGTAAACAGCACAACAGAAAAGAGGAAGGAGACATACTGTGCACAAGCGTAGAAAATCAGGAAGAAGTTTTGATTAGATGCATTCACTAAAATTTGTGTAAGTTGTCATTAAAGCACTTCACTGGTATGGTTCATAAAAAAAATATTTAAATTTAACTGCAAATGTATTATACAATGTATTATAAGAAGGAGGTAAGAAATTGAATATATTTTGTAATCTAACAATTGCAAATCCACCTTTTCTTATATGACAATTTAGGACTGCTGTGACTGTAATGTCCTAAGAAATGCTTCTGGAATTACATAGAAGAGAGTTGCTTGGGATATAATGATCACTGAGGCATTTACCAAATGTGTTGTTCACTGGTGCTCTGAATATTAACAAGGCACTAAATTGTCTAAATAGCCTTCCTGATTTATGCCAATTTAGGTTTCTGTCAGAGTCGTTAATAATATGGAACATTCTTTTACTGAAACTGGTACAACATACTTTTTAATTAATTTATTAATTCATTCATTTAATAAGAATTTCTTTGCTAGACTAGTCCTGCTAGGTCAGATTACTCCTTTCAGGGGCTAGACAAGGTGATATTTATACTAACTAGAGGAAAATTGGCCAGGGTGCTGAAGAAATTCCCCTGCTCCTTTCAACGTGCATGTATCTCAGTGAAGAGGTAGCTGGGAGGCATACAGTGACATGGATGAGGAAGAAGGTGATTCTGGCAATACTGATTATGTTTCTGACAATATTGTAACCATTTACAAGTGTTATAAAAAGTAATGGTGTCCGCAGATGAAAAAGTAATGGTGTCTGCAGATGTCTCACAACAAGCAAAGAGAATTCCTGCTGTTGCTATTTTATCTCAGAAAGAAGGTGAGGTGGCAAATCAAAAGACTGAACAGGTGCAAGTATGAAAGTTAGTGGTATGAATAATTAAAACAACTGTTAACCTGTCAACAGGTGTGAATTTTGGCTAAGGGTATAAGAGCACTAATACATATAGGGGTGGTACAGTTTTGTGAGGTGACTTTTTTGAGACTTGTTAGGAGAACATGTTATGACTGTGTTTGAATACTTTCCACAGTGCAGGGTAACCCTTATTATTTTTTTTTTTTTGCAAAACAGAAAAGCAAGTGATTGTGCAAAGCAGAACTGTAGTAATGCAGATTGAAAATTTGTAAATACTTCAAAAAACAATGTCATGCTGATGAACTTTTCCAAACCAGTAGTAATAACCTGTTTACTACCTGGACTAAAATGGAGCCTGCCCCTGGCTTTGAGCTGGTCTCCCTCTAACTTTCTACCAGTCTCAAGACCTTGTCCCTTGCCTCCTGCCCCAGACAGTCATTATACTCCTTGCTCTTTTTTTGTTAGTGTGCTGGTTGCTGACATGGATAAAACTCTTGAGAATGCCACTTCCAAAGCCTTCTGTTGGTATGTCTCTGCCACTTCCATGACCATGCTTGATGCCATCTAAGCTGTCTCCTCTGACATGTAATTGCTGCCCAAGTGCACTATAATGCACTTCCTCCCTTCACCCTTGATGACTAAATTAGCCTCCTTGCACACTCCTGTCCTGTTGTGTTCTGCATGCATGCATACATAGCCATTCCTGGCTCTGTCTTTTCTTCATTGCTTGTTACTGCTGTCTCTACACCTGTATTCTACTTTGATTCGAAATTTCTTGTCATTTTTTTTGTGGCTGCATTTCCTCATTTGTCTTTTTGCCTTACTTTCTGCCACCCCAGCTACCCAAATAACTCAGATGATCTCTGTTAATTATCCTCCTGTCCTCTGCTCCCCGCAACCCTGATAATTGTCCTCCTGGCCCCTGCAACACCAGCCCACCCCAGTGTTCTTCTCCATCTAATCTATTGGGTTTCAGTTATGTAACTGAATGTTCAGAATATTGAACCAGCTGGGAGTTTACACTTTCCCCGATGTAATGTGATCTCTTTGAAGTTGCTATATATAAGTTGCAGGGGGTGTATGGGGGAGCGGGGGGGGTTGTCCCCTTGCATAAAAGCTTATTTTTTCAGATGCTTTGAAGTTCATAGTTTGATGTTTCTTGTGTTTTGACCTAAAGCCATAGATCCATATGTATATATATATATATATATATATATATATATATATATATATATATGCACACACACACACACACACACACACACACACACACACACACACACACACACACACACATAGAGACAGAGAGCAAGAATTTCTGTTCCTGTAGCCACATTACTATAGGAAATTGTCACTTTTGTCAGTTTGCTTCATGTTGGTTTATTTATTGGCAGTGCCATACCATAGTGCCACATATTATGGGTTTACCTGGGAGTGGTTGAAGCACGATCTATTTTGCACTGTATTTTGAAAGATGAAGATTGAAAGCAGGGAGTGAAAACCTTAAAAACACAGATAAAGTATTTTTTTGCTGGGGCAAGACTCTCTGCACCCTTATGTGGGATATTTCTCTCCCATAACTCTCTTATTTATATAACAACTCTGCAGCCACACCACTATGTAGGAAGGGACAAAAAAAAATACTCCACTAGCTAGCACAGTATAATACACTGTGGTGAAACTCACCATGACAATAAATTCTCACACTAAAGCTCCCTGAAAGATCATGAGTTGATACGTACATCAATATTATCATATTTGTATCCTTATCTTGAGTTGTTATATATCTCTGATCCTTTGGTTCTCTGATAATTAAAAATTCCAACATAATTAAAGAGTTCATTGAGCCCCTTGCCAGCATATGGGACCCCAGTGATCATTTAGATCATGAATGCCTCAAACATGCTATGTTATGCTATGCTATGCTTCGTAGTTCATTTCTTAACTTGTCATTCTGATCGTCAGATGGCCATCCTTTATTCTAGGAAGTTCTGCCACAGACTACTATTAAAGAAACACTGGCATAATTTACACTGCATTACAGATTATAATGCACAAAAGCTTGTTGTATAAATACATAGGCCTTTAGTGTTCCTGCTGACAACTGCACATTTGTGTGCAAACCTGTTAGTAATAAAAGTAATGTAGAAAAACAATTCTTTTTCAAGAATGTACACATATTCCCTGATTTGTAGAAGTTGTATGCTGTTACAGGTTTGCTGTATTTAACTGAGAGGCAATATTTTCCGATGTTTCATAATGAGGTTTTTATTTCTGCCATATTCATGCTTCTAACTAAATCATAGACAAAACCATTGATATTTAACCCATCTTGTTTCTTTTCTTTGCTCATCCCCAAAATATTACAGCATGGTGAAAATGCCAGTTATAGTGAAAGAGTACAAGAAAGAACAGAGGTTGTAGCGTATCTTCAGACTAGAACATATATTTGACTTTACTTTGTTACCATGGTTACTGTAAATGCAGTAGGATGCTTTAAGAAGTAGGAAGCCATTTATAAAAACTGTTCCTTGACCTGCTTTCCATGCTAGATAACCAGAAGATTGCAAAATGATGAAACCAGCCTTAAAAGGCATCTAATACCTCTGTGAGACTGCTGTAACTGTAATATTTAGATAGAGCTCAGCATGCAATGTATTCTATTTCAGTTCAAAGTCTTTGCCTCATGCTGTGTGTTGGTGTACCGATTTGCAGGAAAACAGATAATTTATTCTTTAAGGACTCATCTACCTCACTTTTTATGTCCCCTGACCCTGAGGTCAGTAGCCTTTACTAGTAGCAGCATTATAACACCAACAAATGAGATCACCACAGAGATGTGACATGAAGTTATGAATGAACTGCTGAGGCAGAAGACAGCTTTAGAATAAACTGTACAGTTTCATCCTGAATGTTTTAGAAATATTTTAAAGGTGAAGTATGATATACTAAAAATAAAAAATACAACATTTCTATGCATTTTTTTTTTTGCTCTCTGCTATAAGACATCTGCATCTTTTTCATGATTGCTTTTCTGAAGTACCTTTTATAACAGCAAATAAAAAAGGAAGAAGAAGCACAGATACACAAATCTCCTCTAAAAGAAAATAGGAGAGCCAAGGTTAAAGACCATGGATTCATACAACCTGGCTTCTGTTTATTTTATTGATTTATTTGATACCTGTGAGAGCATGTTGTGTCAACTGACCCTTTTCAGCAATATCATAATATATATAAAAGAAAATACAAATGCAACACAGAATACAATACCAAAGTGAAAAATAAGAAATAATGTACATATACAACACACAGGAAGAAATCATTATTAAAATATGGCATGGAACGTGCATGCAGAATAAGTGGGGAATGTCCCCCTTAGGTTAGTAGGAGTTTCTCTGTCTGTCTCTTCCTTTTCCTTCTCAGTCTGATCTTTTACAATAGTTTTCTACATAGACCCTCTTCTGTTGTTCCTAATAGGTTCTTCTACCTGAAAATTGCCCATTTCCCACACAAACACAGGCATACGCATCTCATATTGATAAAGACATAGGCATGCACACATATATGCACACATACAGATGTGCACAGCTACAAAAGTATTTAAGTAAAAGTTTTTTAAGTAGTTTTTGTTATAACCTTTGTTTATAACTAGCAAATTAAAATGTGATACTAGAGAATGCATTCTCAAAAATGCAGTTCAGTCATGGAACACTTTATGAGCTTTGGTCTTAAAATTAAAGCATATGCTAATATATTAAAAATCAAGCAGTTCTATAGGAGTGGCAGTAATAACAAAGTACCAGTGCCACTGACTTAAGCAACCCACTCATCAACTGCAATTAAAAAAATGAAAGTCCCAGGCTACAGCAGTTTACGCTAAAAGGGTAAACTTCAGTCAACTAACTTCTCACTGCCTAAACTGGAATTAATCAAGTAATGTTATAAAATGCTGATTCCATTTGGTTCATAAGATTTGCAATGAATATTAGAAACCTTTCAGTGTTAAGCATCTATGAAATATTATTAGAAACATTAGAATGGCCAGCTGAACCAAACAAATACTTCCAAAGATTACCTGACTCCTCTTCTTTTATGCAGTCCTGCCTTTTCCTTTCCAATCCCATCCATCTTTTTTACTCAAACTCCCTCATATTTCTAGATGCCACCAATTGTTACATAAAATCCTTATAACGCTAGTACACTTTTATCTAATTAATTCCTTCCTTAGCTCACAATTTCCAGTAGTTACCAGTATCAGTTGTATTATCTGTCTCTTACTACCATTAGTTCAATCTTTATTTGCTATTAGTCCAACCTTTGCACACAAGCTCACTGTATTTATGCCTTTGTTCACACACAGTTATAAAACATAATTAAAAATGCTCATGTGTAATATAGTTAATCACTGCAATTTCTTTACAGGTAATTACCAACCTGAAAATGAAAAGTATGAATAATAATTGTATTAAGTCATGTCAAATGAAACAGTCGGTCAAAAGGACCTAAATTAAGTAATGTCTTACAATGTTAGTCCTTTTCTGGTCAATGAACTCTACAGCCTTCATCCTGTGTGTCTTTCTTGTACTTCCCATCTTTGCCAGAAAGGCTCACATTTCTCTCTTTCTCTCTCCCTCACTGACCATCCCTTTCAAAAGAATGGAGGCTTGGCTGCCTATATTCAACGCAGGACTGGATCTTCCTTCAGATTTCCCCCAAACTAAGGGGCACTATACTACATAAGCCCTCCTTCAGGTCAGACAGGGGTGGCTGGACATCATTATCTAGCAAGATCCCATTTTGCCTGGCCCACACTTTTCTTGGTACAGGGCTAGTCTTTCAGTCACGGTAGTGTATTTGACAACATGTGCCAGTTACAACCAGACATGGCATCATGATCACCTAATGCTATGCCCAGTTTCACATTCTAAGCCCATTAGTTTGGTTGGTAGCCATAAGACAGTTTAATGTCCACCTTGTACTGGGATGAAGGTTGATTTAGTATATTCTTTTTCCTGAGATTCAGTTTCTCTGTGGAGTTTTCCAATTTATTGTTGTGGTCTGTCATGCTTGAGCTCATTTTTGTAACTTTTAGTTCAAGCTAATTTACTTTGTTTGCATTTCCTCATGTGTCTCAATACACTAGTTACATTGCTCTGTTAATTCAATATAGCCTGCACCAGGATCCTTTTGTGTGGGGGGAGTGTTAGTTAGGATAAAACTTTTGTTATTGACTGCCTCTGTCCATAAGGGACATGGGGGCCAGACTGGGGTTAAAGGTATGATTTCCCATCCAAATATCAAGGTTTCATTTGAATAGGGTCAGGGATACACTCTGTTTGACACAATGGGGGCCCTATTCCATAGTGTGGGCATCCTTTGGGACAAATATCTATCCCTCCAGCACTTTCTGTTTATGTCGCAAGTGAAATTCAGATCCATGGATTTAGTGTTTATGTTGCTGTTTGTTTTGTGCATGTGCAATAGAACCATCAGGGTTGGGTTTGAGGAAGCTCTGTAAGCCAGGCAAGAATCCCCTCTCAGCAGCCTGTAGGAGACTGATTACAGTGACAAAGCCTTTAGGCAATCAGTGTAGGACAGGACATGCCCTGAATTCTCATGGTAAGAAACCTCTGAGGGCATTCCAATTGTTGCAAGTATCTTCTTAGATACATGACAAAGAGGGCATTGTATTCAATGATAAGTCTGATAAGGGCTGAGTAGAGTGGTACTATAACTTTCTTGGACATGGATGTCATTCCCTGACCTATAGGTTGGGTGACACAGACTGATTTTCTAATTATCTTTTCTACGTGTGATCAAAGGCCAAATTGCTGTCTACATATTTTCCCAGATCCCTTACTACTGGGTCAGTTCTTGAGAGTGTTTTATCTATAGAGTATTTAACTTGGGTTGACAGTTTCCCAAATTACATTATACTGCATTTTTAACATTGAGTTTTAGGCCATGGCTTTGGCACCAGTCATTTTGTCTGTGTTAAACCCTCTTGCAAGATGTTGGCGTCATGGGGAATCTATAATAGATCTCACTTTACAGTCATCTGTGAACTTGATAAGCCAGAGGTCTTGAACATTAGCCCTGACTTCCGATAAGTAGATGCCAAACAGGAGCGGGCCCAGCACGGAGCACTGGGTTACTCCACTGGTGACTAGTCTCTTGGTGGAAGTAGCCACACCGATCTGGACTTCTTGGGCCATGTCTCTGAGCCAGCTGGTAATCCAGTTAGTTATGCAGGGGTTACTGCCTAGCTCAGAGTGTGTCAGCAATGCCTGAGTGGGGTATTGAATCAAATAGCTTGGCTAGGTCAAGATAAGAAGTATGCACTATTTTATCTTTAGCCAGTGGCTTGGTGAACCTCTCAAAGAAGCTAATAAAGTTAAGTAGGCATGACCTTCCCTTAACAAAGCCAAACTGGGATGAGTCTGGTGTCTGCAGGTTGACAATGTTCTTATTTATTCTTTCCATGATAATTCCTTCCATGGCTTTGCATATTAGATGTGTTAGACTGATGGGTCTGTAGTGCTGTTGATCAGATTATGTTCTGCTCTTATGGAGGGGAATGATTGCTGTGGTCCTCCATTCACTTGGAATACAGACAGGCTGTAATTGAAGAATGCCTCAAGCAGTCCATATAAATCTGTTCAGCAGGCAACTGGAGATGTTATCAGGACCCCCTGGAGGTAGGGTTCTTGATTTTAGTGGGTCTGCCAGTGCGTGGTCTCTGCTAGTAGTTGGGGAGAGCATATTGGAATTGATTTCACCTGGTGAAGCTTGGGTGGAGTGGGGGTGGTGGTGAACTATGAACTAAATTTATCTGCCAGTAGATTTGCTATGTCATCCTGATCAGTGAAGGTAGTACCATTCATCGCTAGTTCAGCACACTGCTGTGTGCTGACTTTATGGTTCTGGACATAGTTGAAGATGTCCTTGTGATTGTCCTTAGCCTGTAAGGTTATGCTGGCATAATATTTGGCCTTGTTAGACTTAATTAGACCTCTTAGTTTCTTCTTTAGTTGTATAAGAAAGCATTTGCCTTCAAGGGGTTGCTCTTCCTGATTTTGGCCATGGGTTTTCTTCTTTTAATATATATCCTGTTTAGGTGAGGATTCCTTCAGTGGAGTTTGTTTTAGTGTTTGGCTTGGGTTTATTTCTGGTAGGTATATCAGCCTCTATGCAGCCATTTACATGTTTGTATAGGGATTCTGGGAATAAGTATGCATAGGTAGGTATGGCCTCAGGGTCAGGGTGTGCCTTGAATTTTGATAAAATGCCACTTGATAGGATTTAGTTTGCTTGAAAATAGTTTCTAACTGTTACTGGTTTAGCTGGGTTTTCTGGGCTGATATGTAGTTCAAAGGAAGCAGCTTTGTGATCTGACCTCACTAGTGAGGATTTGACATGGGGGGGGGGGAATGCTCTCCCATGTTGGTGAGTACAAGATCCATTATATTTGATCCACTGGCTGGAGTTTGCACTATCTGTTTCAGGGTGTGTATGTTAATAAAGTCCAGAAAGCACTGTGCCTGTGAGTTTCAGGCAGTGTACATTTCCCAGTCTATAGAGAGGTAGTTAAAGTCACCCATGAATAGGTTGTTTGGTTGAATGGTGAGCACATGTATTAGGTTTAGGTAAGAGTCATGAGACTCAAGGAACATAGACGGTGACCTGTAGCCAGCTATGGCATGGTGTGGGACCCTATCTATGGTGACTTGCACGTGGATGAGCTCCATAGTGTCATCCTGTTTAACCAACCTGGAGGTATCTTTGTTGCTAATGTAGACTGAGACACCTCCAACTTTGGCCCCTCTCTCTGCCTTTATACTGCTGGAGGACCTCCTATGGCTTTAGACCAAGTTTCAGTCATGGCACAGATGTCTACATTATCCAGAGTAAGGAGGGTTTGAAGGGTGTGGAGCTTTTTTTAAGCTCCTAGCATTGAGAAGTAACACCTTAAGGTTGCTTGTAGACTTTTTCACTATTTTGTTAGTTTTATCTTTTTGTCATTGTCTAAAATGGATCTAAGGGGATGGAGGGATGGATAAAGTTTTAGCCAATATCTGAAAGCCGGGGGGGGGGGGGGGCAGGCACAGTCCATCCTTGGTAAAGCAATGTAATATTTTGACCATGTCCTCCCATGTTGGCAGATATTGGATTCCCCTGGAATGACACCAGAAACTAAGACAATTATTAAAATCAATCATTTTATGTTCATACTGTGGCATCATCCTTGGTGCGGGTAGAATGCTGCTCAATGCAAAGTTCATACCTATTTGTGACACTTATTCTGAGTTATCCATTATGTCTCTTTTCATATAATCCAGTGAGGTATGTCTTAGGTCATTTAGACCCTCATGGACTATGATAGAATCCTATTGGTACCTGCAGTGCAGTGAATTCAGTGCATGCATGATATTGCAGATCCTGGCTCTAGACAGGCAACTAACCATTGTCTTCTTGTAGTCTAACTCGGTGAGTGGGTCATCTATGTGATGCACAATGGAGTCCCCAATGACAAGAGTATTAGATAAAGTATATGCTTGCCTTATGAGCTTTGGCCTTGAGTGACCATTGGGTGTAGGCTTATGTGAGATGTTTGGTGTTGCTTTTGGTGTGTGTTTAAGTGATTGCTGAGGAGCCGTTAGATGTCTTTCCAAAATCTAAATTTTTTAACTTCATCTTTCAAGGAGAGTGTTTCATTTATTTTCTCTTATTATTGGTTAGCCCTTTGTTGCACTGGTATGTTTCGTGTAACAAGGTCCAATGTCTTTTGTACAAGTTTTTGGTTCTTAACAAGTCTCATGTTCAACCCTCAGCATAATCTATTCCAGTTTTCGTAGAACAAATGCCAGTATCGTTACTTCCAACAAAGGTTTACCTTGTGAATGTTCAACAGTTGACTGCTAAACCATTCATTTACTCTTGCCTATCAGAGATGCTCATGTGCGAAGCACTCCCATTCTGCTGCAGCAGACTTAGTTGGCCATCACTACCCTGTCTGGTTAACTCATACTGCTGTATCTCAGCAAAGGTGCACTTTGGTTCCTGTATAGCTGCACAAGTATCACTATTTATGACTTATTTTCAGTGCAAACAACTTGATAGTAAATTACCAACTTTGCACAAAAAAAAATCTTGAGCTGTTCAGTATTGAACTGCCTTTTCCCTTACTGAGAATGTATTGTCACCAATGTTAACCTTCTAGAGTCAACACCTTTTTCTTGCATGAAACATCAACAAATGATCTTTTTTCTTTCAGAAGACTTAATTTAGAATCATCATATTTTCTTGTCTGCTTTACTCAGCAATACTTCCAGTTTATCTTGTCAAAGGGGTTAACTTTTTGAAATCAACACGTTTTTTCTTGCTTTGCTTATAGAGTCATAGATTCATAGATTCAGAGATTTTTTACATAAGCAGTAATGCCTGACAAGATGCGTGTTAATGTGTAATTAATGCCTGCCATGATGTCAGGCCTCTACACCTCTGGAAGGGCATTAATTACACATTAACACACACCCTGTTGGGCATTATTGTGTTTGTAGAATGGGCTCTCTGTAAAACTGTTGTGTTTTACTTACTTTTTTTTTTAAGTACTATATTATTTTTATATATATATTTTATGTAAAATAGTTACTCTGCCTAATGTTTCAAACTTTCTATAGTATATGTTAATGGTGTTGGAGGAAACATTTTGCATCTAAAATATATAAAAAAAATGGGTCTATATTACAACATCAAAAGCTCAGGTAAGCTAACACCTGTTCGCTGACCAATATACAGTGAAATGTCATTTTCGCAAACAGCCACTACAGTGATTTTTTTTTCCTAGGGAAAAAAATTGCTTGGCCAAGCAGAAATGACAACATTACAAACCTAACATACTGGGAGGATTCAGCTCCCTACTGCACTGCCCCCACACCCCCCCCAACTAAATATACCAACTCATAGATTGCAGTACAGTGGGTAAAGGGCAAATCTTTGACAATGGCCAAGCAATTTTTCCCCTAGGAAAAAATTTACTGTAGTGGCCGTTCATGGAACTGACATTTCACTGTTTACTGGTCGACGAACAGGTGTTCGCTGACCTGAGCTTTCAATATCATAATATAGACCCTAAAAAAATATATAATAATTAAAAAAATAAATAAGTAAAACACAACAGTTTTACAGAAAGCCATATCTCTCGACTTCTTAGAGCAAGAAATGTGGACAAAGCCATTAATAAAAGTGGGACAAAGGCCCAAAAATAGGGACAATTTTTAAATATTGCTCTTACAAACTTAGAAAGTTGATAGAATAACAGGTTTTGCATTAGCATGAATTTTATGAAGGGTATGAAGTCTGAAACTCAAATGCCTGTCATTATTTTCTAACTTCAGTCTTTAATGATTTGCCACTAATTTGCCAGTAAATCACAAATTTATTAAAAATGGACCAAAAATATGAGGTAAAAATGTGGACATTCTGCGAAAACCTGTACAACTGAGAGTTATGCAGAGAGTCCATTCTCTCTCTTCTCTCTCTGTCTGTCTCATACACAGTCTCTTCTGCTTTCACACACTCATACATATACTCTGGTTTCATACTCTCATTCACTCACACAAGCATAACTCTCAACCTCTTAGCACAAAAAAAAATGTGGACAAAGCCAAAAATAATGGGGGGACAAAGCCTCAAAAATAGGGGCAAATTTTAAACATTGCTCTTATAAACTTAGAAAGTTGCTAGAATAAAAAGTCTTGTATTACAACGCGTTTTCTGAAGGATATAAAACCTGAAACTGAAATTCCTGTCATTATTTAGTGAATTCACTTTTCACTAATTTGCCACAAAACTTCAGAAAAAACACAAATTTTTATGAGGAACAGACAAAACTATTAGACAAAAATCTGGACATTATGTGAAAATTTGGACAGTTGAGAGATATGTACACAAGACCACTTCCACTCTCTCTTTTGATCTCTAACAGACAGTCTCCTCTGCATTCATACATGCATTCGCTCACACAAGATTGCTCTCACTCCCTCTTGATCTCACACACACAGTCTCTTCTGTTTTCATGCATGTATTCACTCACACATGCAGAGAGAAACATAAACACACCCATACACATACATACACCTTTTTCTGTTTATTTTTTTACACTCGCTAAACAGCAAAAATGCTGCTTAGCCTGCATAAAATAATATTGACAGTTCGTTTTTTTCTGTCCAAGCTCTATAGCAGTTTGATATGCTGCCATGAATCGGCGAACTCGCTTTTCAGTCGACATTGCGTGTACATTAATCGTTCTCCAATCGCAGTGCTGTTGTACAGTTTGCTCATTCTCTCATAGGCTAAGAATAGGGCAGGGGTCTTTCTAAGACTAGCCATGTTTCCCCAAAAGAATAATGATGTCCTGTATCCAAATAAGACATTGAGCTCCTGGTAATTATAAGCTACCTCTGTCCATAAGAGACATGGGTGCCAGGCCCTGTACAAATTTCCTATTCCTCATCCAGTGGTCTAGTTTGTAGTTAAAGTGGGTAATAGACAAGCTCAGCTTCACATGGATGGGAAGCCTGTTCCATAGAAAGGGCAGTCTCTATGATGCATTTCCATCTCTCCAGCATGTTCTGTTTAAGTCACAGGCAAAAATCAGTTCCCTAGACCTTATATTTCTGATACAGTTTGACTTACCAATATACTGGAGATTCATAAGTGTTGGGGTTTGTAAATGCATTATAAGCCAGGCATAGATCACCTCTCAACAATCTATAGGAGACTGAGTAGAGGGAAAAGAGTTTTAGGTGTTCTGCATAAGGCAGGTTTGTTGCACCTTGTATTCTTTTTGTAAGAAACCTCTGAGTTCACTCTAGTTGCCGCATATGCCTGGTCATGTATATACAAAAGAGAACCTTGTACTCTATGGTTGATAGGATCATAGGATCATAGGAAGGTACTAGGTTATTGGCCCTGAGGCCCTTATAAGCCAAACAGGGCAGAGTACAGTGGGATAATGACCTCTTTAGACCTAGATGCCATGCCTTTAAGTTGTACAACATAAAAGGATTTCCTCACCAATGTGGCTGCATGGTGGTCGAAGGTAAGTGACTGTCTACTTGGGAAAACAACAGATCCCTGACCACTGGGTTGACTCTTAGGGGTGTATTATCAATATAATAATTAACCAGAATGGTTGACTTCCCAAAAGATATAATTATGCATTTTTAGCAATGAGTTTAAGACCATAGCTTTGGCACCATTTGTTAGTCAGAGATAGACCTTCTTGACGAATGCTAGTGTTTGCAGGGAAGTTGATGATAATCCCCTAGCTTGCAATCACCTGCAAACTTATTCAGCCATAAACTTTCAGCATTTGCTTCCATTTCAGAGCCCTGAGGGACTCTGCTAGTGACTGGCCTCTTGGTGGAAGTGGCCTCCACCTCCTGGGTCCTATCAGTAAGCCAGCTGACTATCTAGTATGTGATAAAAGATTTTATACCTAAAATAGTGAGATTTTCTATAATGTTTGAGTTGGGTATTGTATCAAAGGCCTTGGCCAGGTTGAGGTAAGCTGTGTGCACAGTCTTGCCTTCATCCATTGCTTTGGTAACCCTCTCAAAGAAGTCCACCAGATTTAATAGGCATGATCTTACTTTAACAAAGCTAAACTGTGATGGGACCAGCATTTACAGGTTACCTATGTCCTCATCTATCAGGTCTGTGATGATTCTTTCCATGGCCTTACATATGAAGCTTGTCAGACTTATGGGCCTCTAGCTACCTGGATCGGTGTTTAGACGTACTTTGTGCAGCAGAGTGACTGCAGCCATCTTCCTTTCCTTGGGCACAAAACTTGACTGTAGGCTTCAGTTGAAAAATTATTCAAATGGACCAGAGAAGTCATGTTTCATGCTATTTATTAAGCATCCCAGAATGTTATCGGGGCCCATCGATGCTGTGTTTTTGGCCTGGGAAAATGCATTGGTGAACCGTTCCCTAGTAATTGTTGGGGAGATTGTGGTATGTGGCGTTTCCTTTGAACTACTGGGGGGAGTGGGGGGGGGGAGTAGAATTTAAGCTGTACTTGTCAGCCAAAAGTTTAGCAATGACAAACAGTTCAGTGTAGGTGGTGCGATTTACAATAAGTTCTGCACATTGTTGAGTATTTCCCCTGAAGTTATGGACATAGCTGTGGAAAGCTTTGTGGTTGTCCTTTGTCTGAAAAGTTATTTTTTTCTTTAAATTTAGCCTTTGAAGTGTTCACTAACCCTCTTAGTTGCCTGTTTATATCCTCCTATACTTGGGCAAGATTTTTTTCCTTTGTTGTATAACCAGTTGATATTGTGATTCTACCAGGGTGGCTTGCCATTTGAGTTTGTCTTATTCTTAATACAAGTAGGCACAGCTTGCTCTATACAGCTATCAATATGGCTGTACAGAGATTTTGTACATAGTTCAGTATATGCTATGGTGTTTACTGGGTTTGTGGATGCTTGGAATTTAGCTAAGGTGTCACTTAGTAGAGAGAGGCTAGCCTTGGAATAGTTCCCAAAGGTTTTTGGTTTTGCCGGGTCCCTGTATTTAATTTTTATTTCAAGCAATACTGCCTTATGATCAGCATGGGGGAAGACATTACAATGAGTGAGGAACAGCCCCCATATTAGTAAGTACAAGGTCAAGGATGTTTGTAGCCTTGGTAGGAGAAAGGACCAACCCCTGGTATGAGAAAGGACCAACTGTTCCAGGAATTTTTTTCCAAACATATTTATTAAATTATCACTCATGACACAGACAAATTTACATTCCTATAAAAGTAATCAAACTATATTAACATAACAAATGCTATACTTCACATATATTGATATATATATATATATATATATATATATATATATATATATATATATATATATATATATATATATCTCATATAACCTAAGCAATATTACATAAATTATTCAATTCTTGCTTTTTTTTAAACAAAAAACATCTTCATTAAGCCATCATTTACTACATAGGTAATCATACATTTATATAAATGAAAATAAACCACACCAAAACACTCCCAGTTGCAAACATTATACATCACTTATAATCTACCCAATCTTTCTCACTCAAACATTACATAACTCATTTAGTTCCAGGATTTTGGTACTAATGAAGTTTAAAAATCAATGGACTTGTGCATTAGAAGTGGTGTAGGATTTCCATATCGTATTGGGTTGAATGGTGAGGGACTCTAGTACATTAAGATAGGTAGTATGGGTTTCCTGGGACATGAAAGGAAACCTATAGGTTGCAAGGATATCATACAATACCCCATCTATGGTGAATTGCACATGTATGTGTTCCAGTGGGTCATACACTTTAATTATTTTAGATGAAAGGTTGTTTTCAGTGTAGACTGAGACTCCTCCACCTTTAGTTCACTCCTTTGTAGTAGCTGGTCTAAAAGTGTGAAAGGCATTATAACCTTGCATTGTTGGGGTAGACTCTGTGACGTTACACCATGTCTCTGTTACTACAGTACCTGCAGGAAACAGAGTTTCTGTTAAAACTTTTAGCATTGAGCAGTACTACCTTCAGATATTCTTTTATAGGTTCAGTTAAGTCAGGTTTATCAGTTTGGCATTGTCTAAAAAAAGTATTATGGGAGTGGAAAATGTCTTTGCCAATATCCGAAAACCTAGAGGGGATAAGTGCAGGCCATCCCTGATAAAGCAGCATGGTCTGTCAACCACATCCTCCCAGGCCATCAGTATTGTACCCCTTGGACTTGCAACAGAAGCTAAGCCAATTGCTGAAATCAATTTTGGTACTTACGTATTATCGCAACCAGATTTCAAACACCTTGATAATACGTTAAGTACCATATGTCACTTAATACTTACAAAACATTGTTCTGCTGGTTTAAAAAGATTAATTATTTTTTCCATGGATGTTATTTTTTAAACACGTCTTAGCATATAATGTTTTTCACAACAGCGTGAATATGGAGGGACTTTTTTTAATGAAGACCACTGGTCATGATAGGGAACAGTTGATAAGTTATGTTGCCTGTTTAACCGTTAAGTATTCAGCGTACGACCACAACACTGAATCTGGTTGTGAGCTAATTTCTTGATCTCAAAATGCTGCCCTTTTCATGGTAAAGTTTAAGGAAGATTTATACCTGGCCTGTATCTATACTGGAAGGGGTGGGGGTGTTGTAAACCCAATTTCAAAGAGCGACTTTAAGGAGAAAATAACTGTTTGAAATGTCACAGCTTAGTTTGGTGGTGAACAGTTCACGTAACATACTCTGTTTGAACAAGCCACCATGTACCTTATATATTTTCAGTTGTGTACCTTGGTATGGTCGCAACTGTTATAGTTGGAAGGATGAAAACCATGACTCCTCTGAAATGGTTTTTCAGTGCATGCATGCACTTCCCCGGCTGCATGTCATGCCATCTTCCCGGTTAGTATAACTTAATGCCAAATAAAATGAACAGGTCCTGTTCCTACACACACAATGTTAATATCCTGACTTACTAAAAGTTGCTGTAAGTAGATAGTCTAACTTTTCTGTGACAAACAGCCAAGACAGTGTTATCTACATAGTGTAAAAAAAAAAAGGAAGATCGGCTAAATCCTTTTTCTGGGGTACCGTCCTTTAACGATGTACCTTAATGCAAAATAAAATCAACAGGGCTGCTGCTACACACACAAATGCCATTAATATGATGACTTAAGAAAGGTACTGTAAGTACATACTGTACATTTTATGGAAGAAATAGCCAAAATCATGTCCTTTCCAACCGTAAATCTAAATTTATTTACTTTACAGAAAACCGTAAATCAGAAAGGTTTGTTCATGATCATACCTGCCTGAGACACATAATCAGTGAGCTCGATCATGCCTCACTTCATATAGTCAAGGGAGGTACGTCTCAGATTATTAACACCCACATGGACTATGACAGAGTCATACTGGTACCTGTAGTTCAATGACCTTAGTGCCTATGAGACTTGATGGATCCTAGCCCAGGAAAGGTAGCTAAGCATAACTCGCTCCTTACTCAGTCTGCTGAGGGTACATCAGTGTGTCTCACTACAGAATCACGAATGACCAGGAAATGTGGCTGTGTGCTGGGTGTCCTTGAGGGCTTAGCAGTAGAGGCATTGGATACAGTGTTACTATGTGTAGCTTTGAGTGGTATTTTAACAAAGTGTTTATGAGATGACTGAGGACCCTTTTTTGATTGTGCTGTGTTTTAGGAAGTTTACCTGTAAGTGTCTCGGCATAATTAGTTTTATGTGTAGAGTCTTTAAGCTGTGCAGCAGGCATGGTGCAAGTGTCACTAACAACCTCTATAGAATTAGTTTTGGTTGTATGAGAGAGTTTTGCCTCCAGCATTAAATTGTATTTACACCTCTTGCATACTTTATCTGTTTTATTAAGAATAAGTGGGTTGTCAGTGTACATGAGGCAGTTGTTAAAGTACCTCAGAATACTCATTTCAACCAGAATGGCCACAGAGAGAGTCAGGGAATGCAGATTCATGGCTACTGACCTACTAGGAAGGAGTGAGGGAAATTTAAATACTGAATAGGTCAATAACACAAGAAACTTGATGAGCAACAGTCAGCTATGAGCAAACTAGATGCTCTAGTAGTCAACAAAATATGTCTAGACAGAAAGGGTATTATATGGGAGAGTTACACTGCAAGAAATCTGTGTTTACACAGATAACAAGGGGGAATTATGCTGTGAGGTATTGGTGACTATACAGATCACTGCTAGGTGCCACTGTGTGGAGAGCAGAAGTTCTAGCTAAATACTATAAAAAATGTCAAAATGTGCAGATATTCAACACAGAGACAATTAATAAAACTGATAAAAACAATGTGAAAAAACAAGTACTGAGACAGTGAATATGGCAATGTAAGTCTTAGCTTTTCTAAAGTTTAACAAAAAACAGTAACACTCTTATTCTCAAGCAGTGTGTACTCCAAATACCTCGGAGCTTATAGATTAGGAGTTAAGCCCTGTGTAACTGTGATGCTTAAACAGCAGCAGAGATTTGATAACACAAAAAACACAAACAAGGTTCTTTGGCCAGTCAAAATCAGCACACTTTTCCTTCCTTTACACAATCAGGGCCAGAAAATGACTCAGGCTCCCTCTACTCTCACTAAAGTGGAACCAAGGCAGTTCTAACTAAAGACTGTAAAATGGGTCAAAAAGTACAACTATTCAACACAGAAACACTCAGTTAATGCAGTGAAAACAAGTGCCAAAACAGTGGATGTTAAGCCTTAGCTTTTGTAGAGTTTACAACAAACAAAAAGTCCCCAAAACAACGAGAATGCAAGTCACGAGTAAACAGCAACAAAATCCCCAATAGAAGGCAAATGCTGGTATAAAATAGTCAGATCACACTAAATATACTAAAAAAGTAACACAAGTTTATTAAAACTATTTAATAAACTTTTGTTACTTTTTTAGTATATTTAATGTGATCTGACTATTTTATACCAGCATTTGCCTTCTATTGGGGATTTTGTTGCTGTTTTGTAGAGTTTAGCAGAAACCAACAACACTCTTCTTCTCAAGAAGTACAGTCATCAAATGTTGCCAAATGCCTGAGACACAGAGATTTAATTTTTTAAATAAGCTAGCCCCTTATCTCAGTCAAATAAAGGTACTATAAGACCTACAATAGCAAGTCCCAGCTCAGAAGGGTGTAGGCTATTGTAGAGCAATGTATGTATGTATCTTTAAGAACCTATCTAAGGGCTTGCACAAGTGTATAAATACTGAGCATGTGCAAGCCTGACTGCCATTTTGTAGTAAGCTGTTGAGATGTAAGCATGTATGTATATAAGGTCTGTCTATTAATCAGTTTGTTTATATTTTATGATGCTGCTATCCATCCTGATCTGTTTCTATGTATTAAAGCATCTAAATGAAATACCCCGCCTGCTTGTCATCTATGTTAGAGAGGGAAGAACAACATGGTGTCAGAAGCAGCTTGTCTAATGGGACGTGATGTTAGAAGAAATATGGCCAAAATGACTTGTAGCCAAAAAGAGCTCCAGTTTCTTCCACTTAAGACCGAGAGGCACTCGGTTGGCATTGGAGGAACATACAGGAGTGGATCATCCCTACTGCACATATAATTCGCAAAAAAGGTCAGAAACAAATTTCAGATATTAAAACTTGCTCAAAACTATTTCTTATTTGCAAAATATGAAACAAGGTATGCAGAACTCTCTAAATGATATTAGAATAAACTGATATGTCCGATATTGGTAAAAATACTCAAATTACTACGGAAAATATTTCAAATAAAGTCCAAATTGCATAAAATGAGTAAAATAAAAGGAAATGACTGTATTTTCACTAAGCACATATTTTTCATATTAATTGAAGATATCTGAGTTATCAGAAGTATATGAAGTGTTTGCATGTTTGTGCATTATTACAGTAAAATTATTTCATAAGATACAACCATTACAGAGCATATTTCACAAAATACAATATTTTGAAGAGTTTATTGTGCATTTGAAAGTTATTACAAGCTCAAAGAACAGTTTGTTCATACATAAATATAAGGGCCATATTTTCAGTGTGTTTCTGCATACTATGTGGGCATAGTAGACAGATTTTGAAAACCCAGTGCACTTGTGTTTGACAATAATATTGCAGTGAACTGGAGAGTGTTTGAGCAAGAATATGACATTTTTATACAGGCTGCATTTTCTTATAAAGATGACCATACAAAGGCATTTATTCTGCTTAACTTAGCTGGGTCAGAAGGCATTGAAAGGGAGTGTTCTTTTGTGAATGCATCTGCTGCCTATGCAGGAGAGGGGGAAAGCCATCATACTGTTGTACTAGCTGAGTCAAGGGAGGACCCTGAGTGCTTAAAATGTAAATTCAGAGAAATGTGCAACCCCCCAGACAAATGTTACAATGGAAAGGCACTTATTTTATACAAGGGATGAAAAGCCTGGTGAAACTTTGGCAGCATATATAACTGACGAGCAATAAGGCTAAAACATGCAGATTTGGTGATTTAAGTGTTACGTTGATAAAAGACAGACTTTTGTGTCATATTAAAGATGATGCTGTGAGAAAGATTTTGCTTCATGGCAGTGATTTAACTTTGAATAAGGCCATTGAGATTTGTCAGATATATGAGCTCACAGAAAAGCAAACAAATATGCGTACAAATGAGAATAGTTCTAGAAGGCATAGTGACAAAGCCCATGTTGATAGTATGCAGCACTTGGTTAAAAGAAACAGGCCCAAGCACATGGCAGCAACTGTAGTCCCTGCAGCACTCCCTGGCAATCCCCAGAGCTTTCAAAGCAAATTCCAGAGTTCGCACAGTCTCAGTGAAGCATAAGTGTGAGTCAGCAAACAGGCATAAGGGTGAGGGTGCATGCTTACTCAGTTTCATTGTCAGCTGTTGTAATTGTGGTGGAAATCATGAATATAAATGGGATAAATGTTTAGCTTTTGGTCAGGAATGCAACAAATGCAACAAATGGAATAATTTCAAAAGGTTTTGTAAATCAAAATGCCCACATTCTTTCATAAAATGGGAACATTTCAAGAAACAACTTGATCAATTAGAGAGCTGCAGCCCTACTCTTTATGTTGATAGTGTGTCAGTGCTTTATGAAACAGTCAATGCAGCAGATTTAAGTGCAAAGAATGACGTCTTTTGTAATGTTCGGATAAATGACAGTGGTTCCAAGTGCAATGTTATGTCAGCAGAAACATTTGTTCAGATTGTTATGTTATGAGATCCAGTTGTATCTCCATGCCATGTAACAGATACATGGCAACTTGACCATAAACATTGTGTTTGTTTCTAATGTCTATAATAATGCATGTCTAACTCTAATGTTGTTTTTACTAAGGACAATCTTTTTAAGAGGGAGGATGTAGATCAATGAGTGTGTATATACCTTTAAGAAGCTATCTAAGGGCTTGCACAAGTGTACAAATACTGAGCACATGCAAGCCTGACTGCCATTTTGTAGTTAGCTCTTGAGATGTAAGCGTGTATGTATGGAAGGTCTGTCTGTTAATCAGTTCATTTATATTTTATGATGCTGCTACCCATCCTAATGTTTTCTATGCATTAAAGCTTCTAAACAAAGTAGCCCGCCTGCTTGTCATCTATGTTGAAGAGGGAAACGTGACAGCTATCCTCTCCTGCCTCCATAATTTAGACCACAAACTTTCCTAATGTAAAATATATGGTTTAGAGCCCAAGTACATAAGCAAGAACAAAGACACTTAGAACAGCAGGCACATTACGTCTTCAACTAGCAATTCCCATCAGAAGGGTATAAGCTCCTTCTCCTTCCATATGAGTATATACCACAAACCTTCCTAATGTAAGAACTTGTTTGGAGCTCAAGTACTTAAATCAGAACTAAGAGGCTTAGAATAACAGTTACAATGTAATTAAGCAATAAGCAGATTAAATGCAACTGAACACTTTTAAGAGTGTGCAGAAAAAAACTAAAGTATGAAGAAGCACAAATACAGTAAAAGCAATTGAATAAAAGTGCAATTTTTTTTAAGTAAGTTGGAAGTTTAAGAGACTAAGGGGAGGACCTTTCCAGTTGATCTCTCAGTGCTCAGTGGAATGAGCTAGTGAGATGAGACTAGGAGGAGTGCCCAAAGTCAGATTTATAGTAGGAGTGGGCAACTCAAAAGCCACCAAGTGTAAAAGCACAACAGGAGTAGGGTGGGTTGGTGTGAAAAATCAAATGCAGACAGAGATCAGCAATAGTCAGGCAGAGAACAGCAAGTCACACACTACTACAGCTAAATAAAGATGCCACTAAATATTTATAGTTGAATGAGAAGTGCTATTTCTCAGCTCTTCCCAGTAATTAGCTAGATGTTATTCACTGCCTGCAAAAAAAATATTTTCTAATAGACCTCTTAAAACTCCAAAAAGAACAAAAACTTAAAACAAAACAATATGATATATAAGTGAGAAGATAAAAATGGAAGTAACCAAACCTTGAATGAATAATTCCAATACAAAATCAAATGCAGACGGAGATCAACAATAGTCCAGCAGAGAACAACACAGCACTCAGCATTGAATCCCTTTTTTGTCAGAGGATGTTAACTGAAAAACAACAACTCACATCAGCTTTAGTTTCACCAAAAGCCAGGTGTTTTGGTAAAGGGTTTTAGCCCACACAGCTTTTTGTTCATTTAGTAGTAAACAAAAACTTCTTTTTCCAGGCTTCCCTTTAGCTGTCATGGAGGCCAAATTTATTGTTAAAGCTAACCTCTATACAAGCACAGGATACATATTCTTGTAGATTTACCACTTATTATTAACACTTTACCACTGTGAGTTAAGATAAGATAAAAACAATGATGTATGACCAACCTACACTAGAGTCTCCAGGAACAGATGGCATTCATTTGGAAGCCTGGAAGTTAGGAGGGAAGAAAGTGATAAGGATCTGGAAGGTTTTGTTTAAGAGTATTTTAAAAAGAAGGGAAGAACCAATATCTTGGAAAAAAGCTGAGGTGGCTGTATTACCCAAAGATGGTAAAGATCTGTCAGACCCAGATTCATATAGACTTGTTTAAATTTTAAACCATGATTATAAAATGTTTATGTTTATACTAGCTAAAAGATTGGCAAAGTTGTTGCCGGAATTGATAGATGTGGATCAGTGTAGTTTTGTGGAAAGGAAGCAAACATCTGACAACATTATTAAAGCAATGATAATCCAGAAGAAAGCAAAATGTAAGAAAATACTGCTGTTGTTGGTGGGTCTCGATGCTGAGAAAGCATTCAACAGAGAAAGTTGGGATTTTATGAGTAAGGTAATGGAAGCATTTGTATTCTCTGATTGGGGTTGCCACTTTTTTCAGATTGCCAAAATGGGATTTTTTTTGTAGAAACATGAAATTTTGCAGAACATTCTCTACCTACTGTCAGTGCAAAGACTGAATATCAGTTTCTTGCCAAAATAAAAGCTTATTGCTGTAGCATTTGGAATGCCTGTGCTGTTTCATATAATATATATGCTTTTCCCATGCAACATTATTGTTTTATGTAGTTATTTAAAAAGCTTATAAAATGTTTTCTCAAAAAAATCTCAGGACAATTGAAATTTTTCATTTTTATGTGGTCACAAGGGCTCAATAGAGACTATCCTGTACAAAGGGGGACAAATGGTAACCCTATCTCTAATGCAATAATGAGGTTAATTAGGAGCATATAAGAAGGATCGGAGGGAAGAATTAAAGTTGGAGGGTTCCTGTCTGATAACCAGGCAGGTGTGTTTTCTTTCTCATTTGTTATTTTCTTTAAATATAGAGACATTTGCAAAGAAATTAGGGGACTCAGAGGTTCAAGAATATAATTGGTATAGTAATCAAGGAAAGTTGTCTTTATTTGTAGATGACATTATTTTGTACCTGATAAATCATGAAAAAAGACCCCTCAGTGTTGTGGAACATTTTTAAACAGTTTTAATTCATTTGGGGATATTAAATTAATGAAAAGAAACTAAAGGTTATGGCTGTAAATTATATACTCACAAGCAAATTGTTTCAGTGATATCCATATTTATGGGGATAAGATAAGATAAAGCAGTTAGGAGTATGTTTTAAAAAGGCTTCTGTTATGGCAGCTAAGGATATGTGGCAAGAGACTAAACAAAACATAATACAAAAACTGAGAAAATGGAAGCTCGTCTTTATGGATATGGATAGCAAGATACAAGTAGTGAAAATGTTTTTAGTCTCTTTAATTTTATATAAGGGTCAGGCATATTTTTATCAAACAGAGGAGAAGTAATAGACAATAAGTAATAAATAGTTGAAGGAGTTTATCTGAGAGGGGAAGAGGGCAACAGTTAACTGGAATAGTTTAATCCTTCCAAAAAAGCAAGGTGGTTTAGGATTACTTGATTTGAAAGGATGTTTTAGAGCTACACAGTTAAGGCTCATATATATATATATATATATATATATATACATATATATATATATATATATATATATATATATATATATATATATATATATATATACATATATATATATATATATATATATATATATATATACACACACACACACACACACACACATATATATATATATATATATATATATATATATATATATATAAACACAAGCGGAAGGTTATATTTCAAAGAGGAAATGGGTGATGTAGCAGACGAGAAGTTCACAAAATAAGAAGAGGTAATTAATAGGACATATAAAATATTGCATGATAGCAATAAGAATCTATCAGAGGAGGTTAGAAAAGACTGGGACAAGAGAGTGGAGAAGCAATTTACAAATCAACGAGAGACCGGAGAAGCAATTTACAAATCAACAAAGTCCAGAAGGTTTAAGGTTTTTGCTTAGAATGAGCTGTATTTAAAAAACTGACAATTATGGAAGGAATAAAAGAACTGGAAGAGGGATCTTTAGAAAAGTGAAGGAGCAAATTACATAAAAAAATGGAAATTATGAGAACAACACAAGGAGAATAATGTTGAGGAGGAGGAGAGGAATGTGATTCAAGAAAAGGCAGGATTTAAGCAAATATGTAATGTTGGACTGATAATAGTTGTAAAGAAAAAATACAATATATGTGATGTATAATGTATTTAAAAAGAAAAAAAAAATTAGTAACAAGTATGTAGAATTTTATATGTTTTATGTTTGTACAGTCTGTTAACATTTCATTCTGCATATTATATCCATCCATCCATCCTCACCCCCTTTTCCCATTTTGCACATGGGGTCAGGGTGTCACTTCAACAGTGGCAATCATTTCTTGCCAAGGTTTCCACTGCCTGGTGGCTAGCACATTATATAGCTATCAACAATTCAATTTCTTTTAGACTATACTCACAATTTTCTTTTGTCCAATAGACATTTAATTTCTAGGCTACAAACTTCTACATCCAAATGTCTCACAGAGACTAACACAATGCAAAAATGCTTCTGTGTTTACTTCTGTTCAGCAGTAACTTTGAGCTGTTTCAGAAATACCACAACACTAGATAAACTGAATTAACTCCTCTCAAATACTTCAGAAATTCCATACCATTAACTTCAGTAGCTCTTTACACATTACTTAGTTTTTACATTTAGAATGGAATTAAAATGTTTTTGCCAGCATTTCACTGTACAAAGACTTCTAAAGATTTATAAAAAATAAGCATATCACTACTCTAAGTAAAACCCATTGTGTGTACTCAACAACTCTCTGACTTATTTCTCAGAATACCTAACACATTAATTCATCTCACCACACCATTGAACATACACTTTCTTTTATTACAAAGTTTTTTCCAGCAGTCTGTATATCAGTTATTGACTCATTTTTAAGCACATTATTTTTCCACACTTTTTATTTACTAAGGGAATTTCCACAACTTTCCCCAATTCACTGAAATTATGACATTATAATTCCCTTTAATTAATTCATTTCAGTTGTGTATTTCAAATGCAGTGAGCAACTGTTTGTTGTTTGAAAATCCAACATACTTTTATCATACTTGTCATCCACATCACATATATTAACTGAGCATATCTTATTATCTAATCTTTCAGTTATTTTATATCAACTTGACGAAACGTTTAACAGTCCTTGCGCTTCTGTTAATTTCTAACATGCCACACCCTTCTTTTTTAAACTTGGTTTCGCAAGTAATTGCACTTCAAAGAGTTTACCTTATGCATGTTTTCCACTGCCTCTAGATGTGGCAAATGAGAATTCACTTAGTACTGCATTTTGAAATTTTGCCTTTGTTAGACCCACAGTTTGCCAAAAGGAAAATAAACCTCCATTATACATGAAGCACGCACAGGGGGAAAAGCAATTCACAAGTGATGTAAGATGTAAGAATATTTGACATACTTAGACTCAACTTTGCCTGTGGTATAACCACTACTGTAATATTAGCAAGCACTAGAGACTATACATTATGACTGAGGTAAGCTTTATTTATAGTGAATTATCCATTTAAAAACTCAAAAAGTCTCTTAAAGTAACATCTTACGATTCATAGTCCTTAACTATTAGTCAATAAGTGAATAAACTTTGAGGGGAAAGTCTTTGACACTTTATTACTCTGTAGTGACCCCAGTTTGTGTGTCACAACAGTACGTGTAAATACCCCCCGATAGTGTTGACCCCAATGTGCTTTACAAACAAATGCATAGTTTTCATCTGTAGTCAGCTATAAGTATATCATATGTTGTTTTTAGAAAAATATTCCTGACTATAAGCAAGTTGTGTGCAGATCTAAATGGCATTCATTAATTTCAAAAGTTGCACAAATATTCTGGCTTCAGAAAACCACATTGTTTCTGAGAGACAGCAAGAAATAAATGTACTGAGCTGAGTATGACATGTATGCCTGGCTATAGACTTTGCCTCTACACAAGGCTGATGTGGATCTTCTTTCAAGATTGCCGCAAAACTGTATTTCTATACACCTAGCAACTGTCACTAGGAAACATACAAGGCATACAGTGCAAACACATTTCTCAAAATAAGACTGTTGTAACACTTTACAAAATGGTATTTCTTTGCAGTTCCATTGTAGGTCTAAGTTGAGTTTGCATACTATAAGGCATGTTCTTTTTCAAGATTTGTATCAACTATGCCATGGCATGTATGCTCTCATTGTTCAAGCATTTGATCTCAATGTTCAAACATTTAAGTACTCATGGTTATTATGTCCAGATTTATGTTGCATTTGCCAAACCATATACTGTATATTCTAATGTATATATATATATATATATATATATATATAAGTTGGTATCAACACATCTACAATTCAAATCTCTAGCATGCTTCTTGTGTGTCTCACAGGTGCTTGCCCTTTGGGTCTCCCGTGAAAAGAAGTTTTGCTCATTAGGATTTTCCTGGTCAACAAAATATAAATAAAATAAATTAAGATGAAAAGGGAGCCACTTGACAAGGGAATTTAAAGTCAGTAGGACTGTAACAGATTTGCACTTGATTATTCCAAAAGGCTCTGAAACCTACACTTCCAGTATCCACTTGTTTTTTTATGCTTTCCTTTACCTCTATGGCTAGTGATATCAAGTCTTCCTCAAACTGACACATGCTCATTTAATTCCCTAGTAGATGGAATAATCCCAGATTCATTAGGAAAAGAGCAGTCTGGGGTAGTGCCATTTAAGTAGCTGTGAAGGTTGCTTATGTACATTGTGGCAATGAGGACATTTCAGTTAATCTGACACCTGCCCTGTGCAGAGGGGAGTATGCCCTGCATCACTACAGGAGCCACAAAACCTTCCCTGGCAGAAGTGCATGCTGCTGTTCATTTGCTCAATGACAGCAACTGCCCATCAGTGGTTTGCTGAGCCACATGCATGCCCCCAGAACACAGGCCTGTCCCCTTCCTTTGAATGGCTGCTACAAGCTGTGACTGTGCCCCCCTCTCCACAAGCTTTGACATGCCCGTCCACCCTCCAGCTCCATCAGGCACCCAAGACACTGACTGAACCTGGGTCACCTGGAACATAGTCAGGGCTTTATCTGTCTGTGTCACTGGACCTGGCCCCTCACCTGTAGTTTTCCCCTTTCTTTAATGTCTGCACCTCCCATGAGTCTGGAATTACTTTCTTGTTCAAGCCTGTGCTGCACAGGACTATGTGAATAAACATGTTTCATGGGAATGCAGAATAGACATGCTAGGAAAATCACATCATATTGCATATGTGCAGTAGTTAGTAAAGACCTGGTTAGTAGATACTCATCTTTCCTTGTTTGGTATTAACGCGGTAAATCTAAAAATATCTAAATTGATAGAGCATTGGCAACAAATATATATGTGGGTTTCTGTATTAGTTTAATATTATGTCTAGACTCACTCAATGTTGATGATATAGCCTGTATCACATTTGTGGGTAATGTGTTTTTTTTTTTTTTACTCTGGCAGCTTAGCCTAAAGGGTTAAGGGTACAAGCTATTACTAGGCTCCATCCTGTTTCCTGGGTTTGATTCCCTTTATTTTTTTTCTGCAAACTGTGTAAATCATAACAAGTTCACTAACCCAGGTAGTGCTCAGTGCTCTCCATCTGTCCCTGAAAATGGGCACTCGTGTTTTCTTCATGTTTGCTCTCTGCCACTCACATATTCTTAAAGATGGTTTATATAACAGACTTCACCTGATATTTCCAGTCTTTTTCTGGTGTAGTATGAAGTTCATCTTTACTAGCTCTTAGATTATTTTCCATGTACTCGCCAGGTTTGGGGTTATTCATTAGTTGGACCACTGTTGTTGCTAAAGGAATGTGAATAAGGGCTCCTGGCTTGTTCCTGGGCTACTGGTCATACTAGGCTCGAGACCAGTCACAAAAACTGAATGGATTTATGACTGTGAGCCTGAACTATCAGAGAACAGTGTTGAAACCATTTTCTCAGACAAAAAGAACAACACGGACAGTATCAGTCTTCTGCTGCTTCTTCATCTCATCTATTTAGCTCAGATAACAAAACAACAGGAGTTTAATAATTCCGTTGTTTGTGCAAAGGCAGAGACATTAAATTATTAAACTTTATTACTCTTCCAATTTATGTATGAGATGAGATAAAAGTTTTAGTTCATTTGTTGATTCTCCGAGTACTCACATTATCCAGCTCAGGATTGTCAGGAAGCCAAAGCCTAGCATTCATAGGTGCAAAACACAAGAATTAATTCCACTGTGTTGTAGCATATACATATACTGGTTTACTATGACTTACCCGAATGGCAGTCAGTTGAACATCCGATGTTTGAAATCACAGTGTCCAAGGGCAAAAAATCGAACCAACTGAGGTCAACCACATGTAGTCGAGTTGCGTGGTGCACTCGACCTTTTGGCAAGCGAGGTACCAAGACTGTAGAGGGAGGTCACGCTTCAGTGAGAAACAGGGAGTTAGCTCATTTCCTCACTGTAGTGCGATCTTGGAGTTGGTATATTTAATGTGCAGGGAGTGTGGGGGGTACAGCCCCCCACATTGGGGTGTAGGGGAGTGCAGTCTCATTGCAAAATAGTAGAATTAATGTACCATTGAACATGGAGTTCAACAGTACGTTAATGTCCATAGCAGGAGGTGAGTGACATCACCTCCTGCTATGTGGAATACATCGAGCCATGGAGGTCGATGTATTCAGTTTCGCTGTGGTTTACTATTCAAAAATTCGGATTCAACATTTCAGGTTGACATTGTAAATGATCGACCGAAGTTGATTTGAAATTTCCTAGTAAAGCCATATATCTACACATACACACACATGTGTGTGTGTGTGTGTGTGTGTGTGTGTGTGTGTGTGTGTGTGTGTGTGTATATATATATATATATATATATATATATATATATATATATATATATATATATATGATTATCCATGTCCAACACATCTCCAAGTACCTTTATCATCAAGACATGAAAACAAGGTTACTACCTATTAATTAAATGTAAACTTAATATAAAGGAAAGCAGCTATGATGTCAGAAGCTCCCAGGGCATCGGTCTTTGCTAGATCTGCCTCCATTTATAACTACTGTTGTATAAAAAGTCTTCTGTAGACTGGAACCCTCCACATAGACCCACTTGTCTACTGAAGTAAAAAATCAAGACAACACTATACAATTTAAGAACGTGCAAAAAGACCACCTTAAGACAGAATCAAAATGTAGCTGTTATTTGGTTAATTTGTCATACACTGTACAAACATTAGTCGAGGCAGTCAGCATCATGGTAGATATGCCTTGTAAGCCATAATGCCTGACAGGTTGCATGTTTGTTATGTTAATGTGTAATTAACACCCCTGGAAGGGCATTAATTACACATTAACCAACACCCTGCAGGGCATTATTGTGCTTAGAGAATGGGGTCTCTGTAAAATTGTTGTGTTTTATTTACTTTTTAAGTACTATGTTATTTTTTTTTAATATATTTTTTTTTATTTATTTATTTAACAGTTATTTACTGGGGAAGTCTGACTGGGAAAGTCTGGCCATTTTCAGTGGAGGCCCAGGGAGTCAGTCCTCACATAATAATAATATAACAGTCAGTAATATACTTATATAATATAAGTTATATACTTTTGATGTAAAATGGTTCCTCCTCCTAATGCTTCAAACTTTCTGTAGTATATATTAATTTTTGAGGAAGCATTTTACATCAAAAATATATAAAAAAATAATATAGTACTTAAAAAAATAAATTAGTAAGTAACACATAACAATTATAAAGAGAGTCCATTCTCTCTCTCTCTCTCTCTCTCTCTCTCTCTCTCTCTCGCTCTCTCTCTCATGCAAAATCTCTTTCTGCTTTCACACACACATACACATAGCGGTCTTCTCTGGTTTCATACTCACACTCACTCACACAAGCATAACTTTGAACTTCTTAGCACAAAAAAATCTGGCCAAAGCCAAAAATGATGGGGGATCAAAATCCCCAAAATAGGGAAACATTTTAAATATTGCTTTTATAAACTTAGAAAGCTGCTAGAATAAAAGGTCTTGCATTACAATATATTTTCTGAAACATATAAGCATGAAACTCAAATTCCTGTCATTATTTAGTAAATTTGCTCCTCATTGATATGGCACAAGACTTCAGAAAACCACAAATTTTATGAGGTACAGACAAAAAATATGAGGCAAAACTCTGGACATTCTGCACAAATTTGGATAGCTGAGTGCTATGAACACAAGACTGCTCGCTTTCTCTTTCATTTTCTCTCTCTCTCTCTCTCTCTCTCTCTCTCTCTCGATCTCACACGCCCAGTCTCCTCTGCTTTCATACATGCATTCACTCACACAAGATCAGGCTCACACTCTACCTCTCTCACACACAGTCTCCTCTGCTTTCATGCATGCATTCACCCACATAAGACTGCTCTCGCTCTGGATCTCTCTCATACAGTCTCTTCTGCTTTCATACACGCATTCACTCACCTAAGATCACTCTCACTCTATCTCAGTCTCTCACGCACACAGTCTCCTCTGCTTTTGTGCACACATTCACTCACATGCAGACAGAAAAAAAAACACAGTCATGCACATACATACACACACATACAGTTTTTTTTCTGTTTATTTTTTTGCACTTGCTAAACAGCAAAAGTGCTGCTTAGTGAATGTGACATAATGGCAGCCATTTGTTTCTTTTAGTCCAAGCTCCATGGCAGCTTGATGTGCTGCCATAATGCGGCAGACTCCTTTTGTAGTGGGAATTACTTGTACATTAATACTCTGCTGGAGAACGGTCATTCTCCAATCAGGGTGTTGATGCACAGTTTGCCCATTCTCTAATAATAAATGAATAAATGCAGTGTTTCTGCTTACATTATGTCTATGTTGTGAATATATATTGTACTAATCATTGATGCCCTCTTACTAATCTTTTCTTCTTCTGTACTAAATTGTGCACATGCTTGGATATTGTAAATTCTGATAAACTGTGTATTTATTTTATGCTATCAGTCTACTGTCTTCGCTGTTCATGGAGCCTGGGTTATGTCCGAAACAGGACAACAGATCACCCAACTACCTAGTTATAAAAAAGAAATGAAATATATATATATATATATATATATATATATATATATATATATATATATATATATATATATATATATTTATATATGGGTCTATATCACCACATAGAATGGTGATAAATTCAAATGCCCTTTGTTCGAACCAAAAAGTCTGAAAGCCCTAAACCGCGAAGTTACGAAACATCATTTTTTTTTTCCCTGGGAAAAATATCAGTGGGCCATCTTCAGGACTTTGCTATTTCCTCCACTGTAGTGTGATCTCAGAGTTGGTATATTTAAGTAGGGGGTGTGTGGGGGGCACAGCCCCCCATGTTGAGAGCTGTGAGAGGCACAGCCCCTCATGTTGGGGGGGTGAAGCCACCCACTTCAGTTTGTTTTAAAGTTGTGATTGTTTTTCCATGAACCAGCGATTTCTTTCCCTGGGAAAAAAATCGCTGTTCCATGAGTTCGCTATTTAGGATTTTTGGACTTATTCGGTTCGAACAAAGGGCGTTCAAACTTATCACCATTCAATGATATAGATCCTGTCTATATATATATATATATATATATATATATATATATATACTTAAGAAACTTTTGTTATTTTAAAAGGAGCATACCCACTAGGCTATTATCTGTGTTTTTGGTCAGGCTTTAATTCATTTAAATCACATTTTGAGCACTTTCATTCATTATAAACTTTTCAGTCGAATTTCATCATAGGTTCATAAGTAGGTAGGTACTAGGCTATCTGCCCTAGGGAATTTATAAGCCTATCCAGAATGTGTTGGCTTTCGCCACCCTTTTATACTCAATTCCTGAGCCTCTGTCCATAGAAGTGATCCCAGGAGTAAATTTACGATTTCCCATCCACTCATCAATATTTCATAAAAATGAACCTAGGATTATTATTCATCTAATGGTGGGAGTGGGGGATGGGTTAAGGAGTTCACTAATCCATGAACTTAAGCTTATTGTTTAACTGACGTGGGCAGCGGGAGATGGGTTAGGGAGTTGCTTAATCCATTTAAGGACAATGGGAATGCTCAGGTTTTAATTGAGCCCTATAGGTGTGTCTGTTCGGAATTGTATCTCCCATTTAACTCTTTAACTAAGAGTAAGTTTTCTGTGTTCCAGAGGGGGTCTGTAATACCTAGAGGATTGGTGACTTTTCAATTGCTGCAAATTGGAATCCAGAGAACTGGGAGAAGATCCTAGTGTGCCTGGCTAGTGCGTTGTAAGGGTCTCTCTTCCTGATGGCTCCCACATGTTCTTTTATCCAGATCCTAAGTAGTCTTGTGGTTTTTCCAATGTAGTATGCTTCACATTGAAAGTATACTGCAGTGTAAACCACTTTGGGAGTCTCACAGTTTAAATGATCTTTTATGTGAATAACCACCTGTGGGGTGATGAGATGTACCTTGGGGATTTAAATGACAAAATTGCACCAGTGGTATTTCCAGCACTGGTGCATGCCTGGAGGTGCAGTGAGGGTTTTGCCTGTAGTCTCTTTTCTGATTCGAAGGTGTCTTTGAGGGATATGCTCTTTTTGTAGCAAAACTTTGGCTGGTTTCCAAGGATTAGGGCTAGCTGTGGGGGCTCCACTATGACTGCCTAGTTTTTAATGAGGATATCTTTGACGCTGGTGACATCTAGAGAGCTGGGCAAGGGAAACCTTGGGTTGGTGTCCTCTGGTGCCTGAGCTTTGGGGTGGAAAACGTGTTTAAGTATGGGTGGGAACAAGGCTTCTCTCCTTGTGATTACCACTCCCATGACTCTGGAGACTAGATCCTCTGGGTAGTGCCTTTCCAGGAAGAAGTCTTTGAGGTGCTGGCATTTGAGGTAGAAAGAATCTTCTTCACTAACAATTCTGTTTAGCCATATGCACTGGCCCTTCACGATGTTCCACTTCATGAGGGGGGGTGTGTGTATGGTGGCTGTGAAAAATCAAGATAGTTATTTCACAAGGTACTCTTTCTGTGGATTTGAAGGTCTTGGACTGGGGATCCAGAGTTAATTTCAGATTCAGAAACTGGACTTGGGTTCCTCTTCCTGAAACTTTAAACTGTAGGAGTCGATGCTGGCTTCAGTCTCCTGAAGGAAGATTTCCACCTGTGAGCTGATGCCTTTCCACAAAAATAGGATGTCTCAATAAAGTGTTTATACAGACTAACTTTCTTGCATCCTTGCAGTTGGATGAGAATGTCGTCCTCCCATGCACTGAGGATGAGGTCTGCTTATGGTGGAGCCATTTTGCCCCCATGGCTACTCCTTGTTTTTAATGGTAAATTTCTTTTATAGAATACAAAGAAATTGCAGGACTGTATTATAATGGAACATCTAGAAAACATTGTCATTGAGGATGACAGAGACAGTAAATAAAAAAAATGCAGAGTTTAACCCAGTGCATCAAAAAATTTAAATGCATGCTCAACAATAGCATAGTGCTGGTAGAAGGTAGTGTACACTAATGAATAATTTTTAAACCTTCTATTCTATAAGAAGTCCTCAACATTTTTCTTGGTAGTAATGTAACTTAGCAAGAAAAGAGCAGTCTAAGTAAAGCCATGTCTAAACCTTTAGTCCTAAACAGAAAGAGCAACAACGTGTTTGTGTCTTGGGGAGTAAGCCTTGTATAAATGTTGCATTCATGAGATGGGCGCTGTGCAGTGTGCCTTCCAGTTTTTACTAGATATCCTAGTTTTAAAAACACTGTGCATCCTCATTTCAACCAGTCTTACATCATATTAGCCAGCTCTCATGAGATTATAAATGAGTCTTAGTGCACACTTTCTGAGAAGTGCTCAATTTATAAGGAATGCAACAACATAAAAAAGCATTTTTTGCAGGGGGAAAGCCACTGTAGCCCCTCATATCCCCATACTCCTTACTTAATTACTGGGCTGTAACTGGCTCATCTTGGGCCCAGTGCCATTTCCTCATCTGGCATCTGTCAACTAAAAAAAAGAACATCTAAACAAAAATAAATAAATAAATAAATAAAGCACTTCCTGTGGTTGACAATTGCACACATGAATGAATTACTGAAGAACTTCAATCCTATGTACAGACTGCAAAGGCAGTTAGCAGAAATCATTTCTGAACTGGCATTCAGAAATGAATACCGCAGTTGCACTACTGATTGAATGATATCCCCCGATCACACCACCTAACACTATGCCTCTGGGGCAGTTGCTCTCTTTGTCCCAGCCTAGTTACTCTTCTGCTTTATTATTCTTACCCTGATGTTGCACATCTAAGAAAGAGCGGTCAATGTAGGTAATGAAATATCTCCCTCATACTTTCTCTGAAGTGCATAGACATTAGAACATCCTTTAATATGAATACTTGCAATCTTACTCTCAGGAGAAGTGAGCAATGACCATAACCAAATAATACCTCGAACTAGCATGCTTCGGCACTTGAGATTCAAGTTTAGACTCTCTGAGCATATATTCTAACTCTTATTTTTCATATATATTTTTTCTTCAAGAAAAAGGACTAGTGTGGCATATGAGTTGTCACACTGACACACTTCATCTGTTTCTCCCTAAACAGGAATGAATAGTAGTGAAAGTTAGAATGACCCACTGTGGAAAAATTTAATTTTGTTTACTTGATATGTGGATTCCAAACAGTGTACTTGAGTTTCCATTGATATTGAAATCTGTATAACCATTACCCTAATCATAACACACACACACACACACACACACACACACACACACACACACACACACACACACACACACACACACACACACGCACACACACACACACACATACACACACACACTTTTCCCATGGAGGCCTAGTAGAATTCTTCAAATCCCTACATATTCTGTTCAGGCATGGTAATACTTCCACCACTCCATTTACCTGCCACTCTTGACTTATCAAAATACAAATGATAAAAATTATATTTTATTTATAGTATTCTCAAGAGATCTTGCTTACCCATTTTAGTTGATAGTGATCAAACGGGGTTTATAGTAAATAGAACTTCATATGATAACATTAAAAGAATATTAACTTTAATTGATTCGGTGAAAAATCTTTAAAAAAATGTAACCCTAGTTAGTCTAGATATAAATTGTGCCTTCGACTCAGTTGCATGGGAATATTTGTTCACTCTATTAAAGGAATTAAATTTCTCCAATAATTTTATCAATCTTATTACTCAGCTATATATTGGTAGCCAAGCTTATGTTAAAATTGGTACTAGTATATCTCAAAATGGGTCCCTATCAGAAGCCTGAAACACTATAAGCCTGAAAATCAAAATCCTGAAAACTATAGACTGAAAGTTCAAAATCCTGAAAGACCAAAATCCTGAAACTCAAAATCCTGAAAACACAAAATGGACATACTGACGTCATTGTGGCTTTGCTATTGTTAGCCCTGTGGTGTTGGGTCATGCGTTGGGTTCAGGTAAGTGTGCGGTTGGTTTTATGTTAGGGTTAGGGGCGGTTTAAGTGAGTTAGGGTTAGGGCGCAGGTTAGGCATGTATGCAATAGTGACAAATATTGGGGTTAGGGGCGGTTTAAGTGAGTTAGGGTTAGGGCGCTGGTCAGGTGAGTGTGCGATAGTGACGGACCTTAGGGTTAGGGTTAGGGTTAGGGTCAGGGTCAGTTGGTAGATATTAGTGTCTTTATAGTGACATATTAGCATTATTTGTGTTTTCAGGATTTTGAGTTTCAGAATTTTGGTCTTTCAGGATTTTGAACTTTCAGTCTATAGTTTTCAGGATTTTGATTTTCAGGCTTATAGTGTTTCAGGCTTCTGATAAGGAACCCTCAAAATATACCAATAATAAAAGGTACTAAGCAAGGGTGTCCTTTATCGCCTCTTTTATTTTCATTAGTTATGGAGCCATGGCCAAATTTAATAAGACATGATATAGATATTGAAGGATACAAATTAAGCCCCACTGTGTCATCTACAGTACAAATGTTTGCAGATGACATATTGATCACTCTTGGGAGTAGTAGTGAATCTATACAAAAACTTTTTAAAAACATGGAATATTTTCAAAAAACTCCGGCCTTTAATAATAATAAAACACACATTCTTTTAACACGTTCAAAAAAATACAATATACCTGATGAATATAATTAGTATATAGCTCAATCTCAACAAATAGTATATTTAGGAATAATTATTACTAACAATATTAAGGATACCATTCAAATAAATTACAATAAAAGTCTGTTAAGTATAGCAATTTAATAAATAAATGGAACAAATTACCCTTTTCTATGGGTGATAAACTTTTAATAATAAAGATGATACTTCTCCCCAAAATCTTATATATAATTCAATCTTTATCTATACCTCCTTCTTACTTAATAATTAAAAAATTTAATTCAATGATTCAGAAATTTTTGTGGTTACCAAATAAGCCAAGGATTGCATTAACATACCATATGTATAACTGGAATAATGGGGGTATAGCCTTACCAAATTTAGAAATGTATTCAATTTCATCAGTATTTAATACAATCTCTCATCTCATTGATGTGGAATACACTGCTAAGTGGAAAGAGTTTACAGAGGTATTGTCACAAAATATGAAAGATATGAACAGTTCCTATAAGCTAAATATAATCAGTAATCCCTTTATTTGGAGGTTAAAAGATTATATTTCCCTTGGAAAAAATCGCTGTTCTGAGCTGTTGAGATTGTAAGCTTTCACTTACATGGGGTCGATTATTCATTGTTCGCATTTTTAAACATTCAATTATATAATATAGATCCTTTAACTATGGAGCTGTAGTGGGGGACAATAGAAAGAACTCTCTTGCTCCAGGTCTGCTATCTCTAAATTGAGCATACCATTCTTGGGTAAAAGAATGTGGATAGAAGCCATCATTTGATTGTGATTTCATTTGATTATTAGTATTTGTAGAGGCTTTGAACAACAGCCATTTCTTGTTAATGCTACTGTTGTTTATTAGTCCTATTCTGAGTCCCTTAATGGTATTAATTGTGGAGACAGAAAACTAGGTTAGGCAGAAATTAAATCTGGTACATTCTTAACTAAGAAATTTTAACACCAAGTACTAGAGTAGTGTAATGAGGTTTTGAATTACACTATCTGTATCGTGTGTCCTGGGGAGGTTATAGCACTTTAGCTAAGAAAACTTCTGCCCCCGAGTCAGAAAAGTCACGATAGCTGGATGCTTTTGTGCTGTACTGTTAAGTGTAGTGAGGTTTGATTAAAGTGTGTGCCACGTATGTTATCATGCAAAGTTATACTAATTGCAGTGCACCTCTTTTATTAACCAGGCATAGTGACTGCAGTGAGTCATGTAACTCTGACAACTCTTCAGTCTGCAGCACACTGTGATGGTGTCAGTTTCCCCATGTGAAAATACCTCTTCAACTTGGTCTTTCTAGAAAAAGAACTTATCAAATGTTTTAAACTTACATGCACAAGAAAGTTTTACTATAAAATCAAGGCTACAATATGGTGTCAGGATAAATATATGAGACATTGGCTATAATTTTGTTTTGTTGTGTGGTAGGCAGCCTCCCTATTGACTCTCGGACATTTGTTCAATTAGACCCATGTGAACATTTTTATAACTCAATCAAAAAATCATTTAATTCTCTACTTTTTGTAGCATATAACAGAACATGACGTTATGTTTTTTTTTATTTATAGTCAAAATCTCTCTATATTTCTGTTTCTCTACCTCTCTCTCTCTCTTTCTCCCTCTCTCTCTCTCTCTCTGTCTCCCTGTCTCATATGTGTAGCTAGTTTTTTGTCTTAAAATAATTGTTCTTCAACCACCAAGTTTAAGCATATATAAGACTGGAAGCTGATGATTCAGTGTTTTCATCTGTACCTCACTGTGAGTTGCTAAGAAATCTGTAGGCATTTCTGAACACCATTTGCATAACCCAGTTGGCCATGACCTACCCAGCTTCCTTTTGTCCCGGTACCATCCCTAGGGCTGAGACTGTGCCAATGGTGGGGTGGGCAGAGGAGGTGGAGCACAACAACCTGCAGCATCACATGCTAGACAGGAAGTTTTGGTATGTTGTAAGTAGGTGGACCTAATGACGTCCTGTGTGTATCACCACATACTATCCTAGATAACTCTGGCCTCCTCTCAGATGCTGTAGTTTTACTGGATAACTATCCTGTGATTGTTGGCACATCTGCATTACTGGGGATGTGTCTTCAGAGTGGACATAATCTCTTCTTAAAATATTTAATATTCCCCTTCATGTCATGAGATTAAATACTCAAACTATATAGCATTTTTTATCATTTCAGAGGGGAGAGGGGAAATATTTATGTGCCTAAGGTTAAATTTAAATCATATTATCAGTGAAAATGGTCTATAGTGATCAGTGTACTACCCTGGTAAACAAACTTAAATAAATGAATACATAAATAAATAAAGACAAATTTACCATATAGTGGACATTTTCTGTTTAGTAGACAATAAGATGAGCAGGAATTGATTCATGAATATATACCTCATCTTAAATATAAGGCACGATGCTGTGTGTTTGGTAACTTAAGCGATTCTCTGATAGAGCTGTGTATAAGATCAGAAATCCATCCATCCACAACCTCCTTTTCCCATTTTTGAACATGGACTTAGGGTATCACATCAACAGTTGACAATCACGAAGAGTAATGTTCACACTGCCAGTGGGATCAGAAATGACCACGGCTCTATAGGGTATCACATCAACAGTTGACAATCACAAAGAGTAATGTTCACACTGCCAGTGGGATCAGAAATGACCACAGCTCTTTAGGGTATCACATCAACAGTTGACAATCATGAAGAGTAATGTTAACACTGCCAGTGGGTTCAGAAATGACGACAGCTGTGTCTCTTGGGAGTCAGACAGAGTTAACAGAACTTTTTAGACACCACTGTCTTTCTAGTTGCCTGCCCCTTATGTTAATTTGACCATATATTTCATTTCCTCTCTCTCCATTTACTGGCTGGTGTGAGTAAGCACACAATTATCATTTTATGAAATCACTTCCCTTCAACTATTTAAATGTATTGGCCATCCTACTGTATACCATAGCCAGACTACAAAAGTGCCACCCCCTTTCAATATATCTTGCTCTTTTAAAATAGTGGCTCTCCACTAAAGCATAACTTTTTAGACAGCTAAAACTTAAGTTATCCACTTTCATATCTTACTGCTTAGTGCGCACTGCAGTATTTAGGATAAACCATTTTTTATCTTACCTTTAAGCATCTGTTGCAAGACCACCAGTTATTGGAAAGCCCACATTCTGCCTCTCAGTAATCATCTCGGGATTAGTGCTTCTGTTTTCTCCTAGTGAGAGAAGGAGTATAGTGACATTATTTCCTGGAGACTGCTGATCAGCAGAAAGCCTAATAACTGCTTTATATGTGACAGCTTGGAATCTGTGCTTATATTCTGATCCTCGTGAAAGTAGGAGCAGAGTGTATTGATTCCTGACTGTTTCTGGTTGGAGTGTAAGTGTCTGTGCTTAACGTACCTGACTGGTCTGGTTGCTATTTGAGGAATCTACCAGAAAAAGGTTACAAGACTACAGACCCTTGCATCATCTAGGACAAGACTGTGGATCACCCAACAGGCTGTGACCTGCTTCTCTTCTTGGGATTGGTGCTAACATTTTGCTTCTGGTGAGAGAAGAAGCAAAGGAGTATTGTATCCCAACAGAGTGACGCTATGGTGAGATCAGCATTAGTAGTAGCCAGGCAGTAGCCATTCATGTGACTCCCCTCTTTTCATCATTCTTGACAAGCTAATTCTTTGTTTTCAGTAAGTACTGTTTGGTTTGTTTCTAACTTCAGAATACCTGCCTAAATACTTCATCCTTAAATTTTCAGGGTCTATGTATTAATTTCCTCTCAAGTGTTTGGCAGTGCTCTGTACAGACTCAGACACCTTGAGTAATATTTTTCCTGTAAAAGCACAACTGAAATTTCTCAAATATTTAGTTGCACACAGGACAACTAGTTTATAGTGACAAGCACAATCCACATACTTGCAAACTGGATACCCTGACAGTGATTGATATTCTCATTCCAACAGTCTAGTCAATAAAAAAGGGTCTGTTGCCATATATGAACTTTCCTACTGTCTCCGTTACCAGCTTGGTGGATATGAGCATCCTGAGGCAATGTAGAAATTGCCTTATGTTTACTGCCAACAACTTAATTCTCAAACAAATTGATATGGTATGTGAGAGATGTATTTACACAATGTCACTGGAGACAAAGCTCTCACATAAAAGTAGTCCTAATGTCAATAAGGTTGTCAGTAGTACACATGCTGCACCCATCATGCACAATTCAAAGCAGACATATTGACCCGCATATGCTGAGGCACTTACAGGTAATCTTCTTAAACCACAAAGACTTCCTAGACAAAGTACACATAAGAAATACCATCAGTAGCCCCAAATGCACTCTTTAAAACAACACCCACATCAACGCATCGAGTTACATCTCATGGAGCCTCAACCTCTAAGCCAATAAGGCAAGTCACCGCACAATCCAACATTCTAGTTATTGCAGACTCCATCATGAGGCACACTGATGTCCCTCTTACTAGGCTGAGTAAGGAGAAAGTTACGGTCAGTTGCTTATCAGGGGCTAGAATCTGCCAAATTATGCATGCACTCAGGTCATTGGACCACAATTACCAGTATGACTCAGTCATAGTCCACATGGGAGTAAATGACCTGAGACGTACCTCCATAGACTATATGAAGAGAGGCATCATAGAACTTTCAGAATATGCATTTCAGGCTGGTATGAGCCTAACACTGAGCAGCATTTTACCTTCTCTAAGGATGATATTTGTCAGCATGGAAGGAGATGGTCAACAGACCATGCTGCTTTGCCAGAGATGGTCTGCACCTCTCCCTTCTAGGCTTTTGAATATTAACTAAACATTGTCTTCCCCCATAGTGCCTTTTTTAGGCTATGCCAGACTGAAAGTACTTCCGACAAAGCAAATCAAAACCAAAAAAATCTAAAGGTATTATCGCTCAATTATAGGAGTCTAAGCAAAAAACTCCATTGCCTAGAAGCATTACCAAGAGTTTTGCATTCAGGAAGAAAGAGGTCATTATTTCTCTCTACTCTTCCCTCATTAGACCAATCATAGAGTATAATGCCCCATTTGGCATGTACCTCACTAGACACCTGCCACGGCTGGGAGGCCACAAAAGTACCTCACGAAGAAGATTCCAGGCCTCAAACACATGTCCTACATGGACAAACTCAAAAAACACCAGCTATTCTCTGTCTCATATCGTCTACTAAGAGGTGATCTCTGTTTGACTTACAAAGCCATGTCTGACCCAGCTGTATTAGAAATGCTACATCTAAAGAAATCCAAATCCCTCCGCACCACACACTCCAGAGACCTCAACCTCATTACTACAATCAACAGAACATGCTGGAGGGACAGGTTCATAACCCAGAGACTACCCATACTCTGGAATAGACTTCCCATACATGTCAAGCAGAGCACCTCACTAACCTTCTTCAAGAGAAATCTTGAGGATTGGATGGGAAATAGAAAGTTCACCCCTGGGATCAGTCCAGTGGCTGTACTTGATAGAGGCACTGGGAACTAACTACGGGCAGCACAATGTCAGGGCACTTCTATGGGCTAGGCTTGATAAGGCCTCAGGGCCATTAGTCAAGTACACACCTATGAACCTATGATGTCTGTGTGGTCACTGAGATGTGGTTTAAGCCCACAGAGAGCACACCAACAGTGCAAGGTTATAATGCCTTCCACACATTTAGACCAGCTACTTCACAGGCTGGGACTAAAGGTGGAGGTGTCTCTATTTACATCAAAAATAAATATACTTCAAGGCTGGTTAAACAGGACAATGCACTTGAGCTGCTCCATGTTCAAATCACCATAGGTAAAATCCAATACCACTTCCTTGCAAACTATAGGTCCCCCTCTATGACCCAGGAAAACCCTGTCATCAATTTAAACATATTAGAAACACTAACTATCCAACCCAATACCATATTAATGGGTAACTGTAATTACCCCACTATTAACTGGGAATCCTATATGACACCGAATGTACATGCACAGAGATTTCTAGATTTTGTAAACACAAATTTCCTGGACCAGATAGTCAATACACCAACAAGGGGCGCAACCATACCGAATCTGGTCTTCACTAATATGGGAGACTGCTGCACACCCCCTACTGTAATGCATTTCCTGGTAAGGTCAGACAACAAAATGGTCTCCTTTGAAGTAAAAATAAAACCTGGGCACTCAGCTAAACCAGGAATATTCAGGAACTATTCTAAGGCTAACCTCCTGCTATTAAGTGAGAACCTGGCAAAATTTCAAGCCCCCATAAACCATGAGAACAGTTCTACCTATGCAGAACTGTTCATCGAAACTGTGTACAAACATGTTAATAGCTGCATAGAGACAGCTTTACCCACCAGAAAGCAGCAGAGAACTAACTCAAAAAACAATCCACCCTGGTGAAATCGCAAGATTTTAACAGGAGGAACAAGATATAACAGGAGGAAGAAAATCATGGCAAAAATTAGGAGGTGCAGCACCCAGCAGGATAAAAGCACTCTCATCAAACTAAACAAACAACTCAGAGGACAAATGCAGTCTACCAAAGCCAAATTTGAGCCAAGGACAACTACAAAGCATTATTTAGCTATGTCTGCAACCTCAAAGCCAATGCAAAATTTTGTGTAGAGTGGATTGTAAATGGAGCCACCTCTACTGAGCCAGAATATATAGCAAACCTCCTGGCAGATAAATTCAGCTCCAACTTTACTCCTCTCTCCCCTTCAACCTTCCCTCAGGAAATATCAGAACAAGTTCTTAATGCTCTTTCTAAGACCAAGAACACTACATCAATGGGCCCAGACAATATCCCAGGATGCCTGCTTAATACCATGAAATATGACCAATCAAGGCCTCTGGAATTACTATTTAACTGTAACCTCCAAAGAGGCTCCATGCCTCATGAATGGAGAAAGGCAACAGCCATCCCTCTGCACAAAGGTGGGCCATCTACAGACCCTGGAAACCACAGACCCATAAGTCTCACTAGTCTTATATGTAAAGCCATTCAAAGAATTATCATGGAGATGATCAATAGAGATATAGTACAACTCTATACACTGAACCCAACCCAGTATGATTTTGTCAAGGGAAGATCATGTCTACTCAACCTGATGGACTTCTTTGAGAAGGTCACCAAAGCAATGGATGAGGGCAAAATGGTTCACACTGCCTACCTTGACCTGGCCAAGGCATTTGACACAATACCTCACTTAGGCATTGTTAACAAACTCAGGAGGTTCGGTACTAACCCGTAAGTCACCCAGTGGATGGCCAACTGGCTCACATACAGGACCCAGGACATTAGAACTGGGGAGTCCACCTATATAAAGAGGCCAGTCACAAGTGGAGTCCCTCAGGGATCAGTCCTTGGACCACTCCTTTTTGGCATTTACTTTTCAGAAGTAAAAGTCCACTGTCAGTGGTCTCTGGCTGACTAAATCTGCAGATGATTGCAAATTAGGAGCTGTCATTGAATCTCACAGTGACATATATGTTCTCCAGGAGGGGCTGACACAGACAAACAACTGGTGTCAGAACCATGGACTAAAAGTAAATGCCAAGAAATGCATAATAGTATCCTTCAGGAAGTCATCCATCCCTGGTAACTATCATATTGGCAACACACCCCCTTAGAGCTGACCCAGTAGTCAGGGACTTGGGGACACACATATATAGTAATCTAGCCTTTGATCATCATGTGTCTACAGTGGTGAGGAAATCATTCTATGCTGTGTAACTTATAAAGGTATGGCATCTAATCCAAGGAAGTCATTGTTCCACTGTATTCAGCATTCATCAGACCTATCATTGAGTTCAATGCCCCCTTTGGTATGTACCTAACCAGGCATATCCAACAACTGGAATATCCACAGAGGTTCCTTACTAAAAGAATACAAGGCATAAGTAATATATCCTATGCAGACTACCTCAAGGTCCTCTCCCTGTATTCTGTCTCCTACAGGCTTTTGAGGGGAGATCTATGCCTGGCATACAGGGCATTGTCAGACCCCACTCTGATGGACCTCTGGCATATCCACAAAACAAACAGTACCAGAATTACCCATTCTAAAGACTTAAACCTTGCCTGCGATATAAACAGGACCTGCTGGAGAGCTAGGTATGTATCCTAGAGATTACCCTACCTGTGGAACAGGCTCCTCATCCATGTGAAGCAGAGTTCCTCCCTAACTCAATTCAAGTACAACTTGGACAAACTGGATGGGAAACAGGAAATTCATCCCTGGTGTGGCACCTATGTCTCTAATGCAAACAGGTAACTTGTAAATGGTTCCTCTCCCAGGCCAATGCTTACACATTTCAAGGCTATCAGAACTTGTCAGTGATTTGGGATGCATGGCTAGGCTTAAAAAGGCCCATGTAGTTGTTAGCCTAGTAAATACCTATGAACCTATGACTCTATGAAAGTTGTGAACACATTAAACATCACTAGCGGAAATGGTAACTGCAGTCATGCCAATGTATGTTGAGTTCACACTGCTAGCAATTACTTCACACTACTAACCATTTTAACTTAATTACTGGTCAGAAAGGTTGATAATTAGAAGCTTATGTGTAACATTTAAAAGACAATGGCAAGTATAAACTGTACAATCATATATTTTTATCTTGTTGTGAACTTCTACACAATTTAAGCCTGTACATAGCATATTTTTTTTTCTAACCCTGAATACCCTTATGGGGTCAGACATTCTGACATGATCTTGCTTTCTTAAAAATCTACTTTTCATTCATAATGCACTATGAAGTATGACTGAAGCCATTAATTCACCATTGTCTCTGCTGTGAGACCACAATTCCATTCACTTAGAATGGAGGTCGATAAAAGTGTCAGAGACTGTTTTATGGTGACTCTTGCATATTTCTTTTCTGCGTATGTGTTATACAATCGATGAAAAGGTCTTTCAGAAATTTAAAGAGATAGCTGAAATGACATAGACTTAGGGAAATTTCAAATGCTTTCGATTTTTGCCTTCCTAAAAATTTCTCCAAGTCAACTAGTGCACCATATTTCCTGGTTTGCCAAGATTGGCTAATTAGTGAAGTTGTTCTCAGTGATTAGCAGGCTTCTTCAGATTTAAATTACAAATGGCTCAATGTATTTATGGTTCCAGAAGAAGGAGAAAACATTGTAAGTGACAAAATAGACTAAAGCCTAAAGTTTTGTCTCCAGTGAGTTTGAAATAACAAAAAAAGAGCTATACGTAACTTACTATGCTTGGTTTTCATGGCAGGAAACTATAAAAAATGATAAAAAGTGATGTAAATGCAAATGAGACAAATTCCTAAAAAAGTACCATGATATTTCTTTCACCCTCAGCATAGTACGCACTGAGGAAGCTAATTAGAATAAAATGGCACTGAGGGGAAGAAACTGCTAATCAGTCTGTACAGAGAAAAATATGCTCTTTCAAAATGAAATGTGTTTAGGATGCACCCTCCATTAATGTAGACACTAGAGATGAACACAGTGTTCTGTCTGAATTTATGTATAAATATCTGAATGTTAACTGCAGACTATTTTGTCTTCATTTCTCCTTGTTTGTTATTTTGGAAACAGGTTTAAACTAAGGGTCAAGTCTGGCTAAATTGTGTTTACAAATCTATACAATTACTATATCAAGTTGTGTCACTTCAAGCTAAGTTAAAAATGGTATTCCTGGTCATAAAGATTCAAATGACATTGAAATAATTAAAAAAATAATGCTGTACAGATGTAGAATAACAGTTTTTAACAGAAAATAGTGCTAGCTCTTCTTTGACAAATTAAAGCTGTGAATCGGACAGTGTTGAGAAGGCATATATAGTCAGAATATTTGCAGGGTCATACAAAATATTCACAGAGTTTCCAAGCATGATTGTTTGAGCAGTAATTCAGATTGTTGAATACATAAGCTATGGTTTATTGCTTAAATGAAACTGATGTTATTTTGATTAATGCCCTGATTTCCTCAAAGGTCTGTGTTGCCTGCATAGTGAACATAATTTAAGGATTTCTCCTGAGAAAATGTTTGTATTCCATGTTCTGCGAAGAGTTTCTGTTGCCAAAAATGAACACTAATCAAAACACATGAATGCCATTAGGGTTGTTCTCAAACAAACAGATCCTACCAATGTGTAAATGGTGGTAATAGTCAAACAAGACAGGTCTAGAATATGCATAGATCCTACAGATTTAAATACAAGCAGCAAAAGTTTGCAATGCCTGCTTCACGATAAAAGCAGTAGTAACAATGTTCAATGCAAAGTGTTTTGGTGTGCTTAATGCTAACCAGGGAATTTAGAATGTTAAACTAGATGAATGTGTTTCCAGTGTGTGCATATTTAATATGCTCTATGCAGATAAACAATGTGGAGTTTACCTTTTGTTATCCCATCATCTCCAGTAGTCTTTTAAGGTTTGTTTGTTTGTCTTTCGGCTTTTCCCGGTTAGGGGTCGCCACAGTGGAACTCCAGTCCGCTAATGATTTGCAGTAGATTTTTACAGTGCTGAGTTGCCAGCTCGATGCCCAACCTTCAGTGAAGTCACGCCCATTCACGCATGTCTTTCGGAATGCCACTCGACCTCGGGGTGGACATGCAGACTCCACACAGATGGCACTCCCCACACTTCAGCCGAGAATCGAATGGGAGAACCTCTTGCTGTGAGGCAACAATGCTACCGCTGCACCACCATGGAGTCTAACCTGATATTGCTAATATTGTTGAAGACCTCAATGTTGCAGTCCAATGCATTAATTATGTTCTTGTCTTGGGTACAACTAAACTTTAAAATTATCCCATCTCCCTGTACTCAGTCTCCTACAGACTTCCAAGAGATGATCTATGCCTGGCCTGCAAAGTCAAGTCAAAGTCAAAGAAAACTTTATTGTCATTCAGAACTACACAGCAGTGTAGATGAACAAAATTACAATGCTTCATTCTCAATGCAGGAAACAGTTGCACATACAGATAGAGAAAAATTAATAAAATATCACAGTTGAAATTTAATAAGTAGCAATTTGTAAGTAAAGTAGGACAACAGTGACCCACACCCATCCCAGAACAGGAGACAAGGAAGACAAGAAATAATATGAAGGTACTATTGTCCAGGTAGAATTGAAACAATAGCAGAATATCTATGATAAGACTGAATTATTGCACAGTTTGTATTTTTCACTTTACAGTCCTTCAGTGTGTAGGTGAGTCACCTTAGTATTGCACTTAGTTATTGCATATACATAAAATAAGCCCCTTGATAGGCTAGTTATGTAAAAGACGTCATGGTTAGTTTTTCCAAGGAGTTCAACAGTCTAATTGAGAGCGGAAAGAAACTGTTTTTTAGTCTGGTGGTCTTACAATGCAGGCTTCTGTATCTCCTGCCAGAGAATAGGCAAGTGTTCAGACCTTTGGCAGGATGTGTTGGATCGCTGTAAATCTTTTTGTCCCTGTCTATGCACCAGCATTTGTGTAGATCTTCCAGAGGAGTAAGGGAGGTGCCAATGATTCTTTCTGCTGACCTTACAACTCTCCTGAGAGCATTCTGATCCTAATTATTACAGCTCCCATACCAGACTGCAATGCTGTTGGTCAGGACACTTTCATTGGTGCCCCTATAAAAGGTCTGAAGTATGGAGCTTGGTAATTTTGTCTTCCTAAGTTTCCTTAGAAAGTGCAAGCATTGCTGAGCTTTTTTGACTGTGCAGGATACATGGACTGCCCAGGATAAGTTATCCGTAAGATGAAGACCCAAGAACTTTGTACTCTTGACCCTTTCCACTGTCATCCCTTTCATCACTAGAGGTTTGTGTGGTACTTGAGATCTTCTGAAATCAACAATCAATTCCTTTGTCTTACTGACATTCAGTGCTAGATTGTTGCTGTCACACCAGACCAGTAGCTGATCAGTCTCATTCCTGTAGGCCTCCTCCTTTCTGTTTTTGACCAGGCCTATAACAGTGGTGTCATCCGCAAATTTGATGATCCTATTTGTCTCATGTGTGGCCACGCAGTCATGTGTCAGCAGAGTGAAAAAGAGAGGGCTGAAGACACACCCCTGTGATACTCCTGTGTTTAGGATGATACTTCAGGAGCTGTTGCCTCCCACATGAACCTTTTGAGGCCTTTCTGTAAGAAAGCTTAGAATCCAGTTGCATAAATGAGAATCTATGCCCAGATGAAGTAGCTTCAATATCAGATTCTGAGGGATGACAGTGTTGACGGGAGAACAGAAATCAATGAACAGCAGTCTTGCATAGCAGTGTTTGCCTTCTAAGTGGGTCAGTGTTTCATGGAGAGCTAGTGAGATGGTATCTCCTGTACTGTGATTTGTCCTGTATGTGAATTGCAGTGTGTCCAGTGACACAGATAAGATTGAAGCTATATGATCTTTGATCCCACTTTGATGGGTCTGTTGCACATCTGTGAAACACATAACATCAGGTTTTCCTGATCTAGGGACCTAAATTTCATTTGCAACAGAAATAGGACATGTTGAAGGTAAAGGTATGTGTCTCAGAGATTATCCCGTCTCTGGAACAAGCTTCCTATCCATGTATAGCAAAGTTATTCCCAAACCCAGATGGATTTGGAATTGGAAATTTACCCCTGATCTGGCACATATGTTTCTATTAGACAGAAGCAACTTGTAAATTCTTGGCCATCCATGTCCAAGCCTTCATATACCCCTAAACACAATCCTACGGTACATTTTAGAAGCATGGGTAGACTTAAAATGGCCTCCTGGGGCCAATAGTCTAGTAATCACCTATGAACCTATGAAACTATATAATAGGCTGAGACAGAAAGGCTAACATTTTTATTTTTATTATTATTATTATTATTATTATTATTATTATTAATCTTTGCTTATGGGGAAAGTCAACTCGGATCCATCCCATTTTCAGTGGAGGCCCCAGGATAAAAGCTCCACAGTCATTACAGATATAAGTACAGAAGCATTGCAAAATATATAGATAAAGTAACATTAAAGTTATTTTTCATTGTGCAAGGAGAAAAAACTGTACAGTTTTTACAATTACAAAATAAAGAAGATATTCATTTTACATCTTCTTCTTCTTTCGGCTGCTCCTGTCAGGGGTCACCACAGCAGGTCAACTGTTTTCATTTCTTCCTGTCCTCTGTCACACCAACTACCTGCATGTCCTCTCTCACCACATCCATAAACCTTATCTTAGGCCTTCCTCTTTTCCTGTTACCTGGCAGCTTCATCCTTAGCATCTTTTTCCCAATATTCTCTGCATCTCTCCTCAGCACATGTCCAAACCAACGTAATCTTGCCTCTCTGACTTTGTCTCCAAGCCTTCCAACCTGGGCTGAACCTCTAATATACTTATTCCTAATCCTGTCCATCCTTGTCACACCAGTGCAAATCTTAACATCTTCAACTCTGCCACATCAAGCTCTGACTTTTTGTCAATGCCACTGTCTCCAACCCATATAACATAGCTGGTCTCATTACCCTCTTGTAGACCTTCCCTTTCACTCTTACTGGTACTTGTCTGTCACAAATCACTCCTGACACTCTTCTCTACCCACTCCATCCTGCCTGTACTCTCTTCTTCACCTCTCTTCCACACTCACCATTACTCTGAACTGTTGATCCCAAGTATTTAAACCCATCCACCTTCGCCACCTCTACTCCCTGCATCCTCACCATTCCTCTATCCTCCCTCTCATTTACACACATATATTCTGTCTTAGTCCTGCTGACCTTCATTCCTCTTCTCTCTAGAGCATATCTTCACCTCTCCAGGGTCTCCTCCACCTGTTCTCTACTCTCACTACAGATCACAATGTCATCTGCAAACATCATAGTCCACGGGGACTCCTGTCTGATGTCGTCTGTCAACCTGTCCATCACCATTACAAATAAGAAAGGGTTCAAAGCTGAACATTGATGTAATCCCACCTCCACCTTAAATGCATCCATCACTCCCACCGCAGACCTCACTGCTGTCACACTACCCTCGTACATATCCTGTACCACTCTTACATACTTCTCTGACACTCCCGACTTCCTCATACAATGCTACAACTCCTCTCTAGGCACCCTGTCATATGCTTTCTCGAAATCCACAAAGACACAATGCAACTCCTTCTGACATTCTCTGTACTTCTCTATCAACACTCTCAAAGCAAACCGCTGAAAATCGCCAATGACAAATACGAATGCAAAAAACTGCCAGTTTATTTTAAACGCAAAAATAAAAACACGTTTTTCGTCCTACTTAATTGTGGGACTTCTTCAGAATTACAAGAGGTATTACATAACAAAGCTTATATAATATTCGCACCAAAAATTATCTCACGATAATTGTTTTGTTAAAGCTGAATACCTCAAATACTTATGTCACAAATAAATGCATATTCTCTAAAAGCTACTCTTAAAACATATTCTCTCATAATATCAATTAAAGAACATGTAAATAATTGAAAACTTATGAAAAGTTAGTATATAGCATGCCAAAAACCCACTAAAATACGCTGGAAAAACTGGAAAAACTAAATCCCCCCACCTTTTAACATCCAGGTATGAAATGCTTATTCATAATGGTATTACAACATTTTAAACAGTAAATATGTATTAACGTAGAAATGTATGAATGAATGCATTAATATATAAATAAATACCTAAATGATAAATGTATTAAAAACCATCTACATACAGAAAATGAAAAATAATACATAATAAATATTGAAAACCAAAAAATAATAAAAATAAATATTGAAAACCATAAAAATAAATATAAATAACAAATCAAAGGAAACATGACTACACAAAAAATCCCACCCTATGCTTTGATTTTTAATCACATCTGATCATCTTGCTAAACTCCTCAATTTCAGTAAACATATAATAGTACATTTTTCATTCAGGCCTGGATAAATGTATGCATTAAGCTTTATTTGCCAAAATAATTCCATTTTCTCTAGAAATAAACTATAAGGTCCCCCTCTCAGATCTTGTATGACCTGATGAATCGCCTTGAATTTAAACTTATGGTCAGGGTGAGCGGTAATGTACCTGGCCAAGGCATTGTCCTCCTTTTGCTGGGCAGTGCTTCTTAAATGTTCAGATACCCTATCCCTAAGTCTTCAATCTGTTTTCCCTATATAAAAGGATGGACATGCTTGGCATTTTGCTACATATACCACTCCCCTGGTGTTGCAATTGAATTTACCTTTGATGTTGATTCGAAAACCATTGATATCAATATGACTACCCAAATCCATTATGTAACAATAAGGGCAACATCCACACTGCATCATACTTAAATTTCTTAGGGGTAAGATTTTTTGTCTTTGAAACATTTCCTTAAAACTATTACTTTTCCTCCAAACCACTTTAGGCATAGATTCAACCTTTGAGCCCAAAGTGACGTCATCTTTAAGTAAAGACCAATTTTTTATTATGATTTCCCTTATTTGACTATGGTCAGATGAAAAATTCATAATACATGAAAAACTGAATTCGTTTGATTCTTTATCAACTATATTAGAATAGACGTCTAACTCATGCTGGGCGTTATTTTGAATAAGTCCAGCACCTGAATCTTGTTTGAGTATTGGTACATAAAACCCATTAATTCTCTTAGATGTTACCTCTTGTGTGATATCTTCTATCAATTTAATGGGATAAGCCCTATTAACAAACATTTGCCTCAACACCAAATATTCTTCTTGAAATTCCTCATTTGTGGTGATCATTCTTGCTGCCCTAACCAATTGGCCTTTTAAGACCAAATGTTTTTGGTATAAGGGATGGGTGCTTGTGAAATGTAAACATTTGTTTGAATATGTTGGTTTCCTATACAACGTAGCTTCATAACGCTTTTGCTGAATATTTTAGTTAGCTTAACATCTAAGAACACTATGGATGTAGTGTGAAATGAGTGGGTGAATTGTAAAACATCAGTCGACTCATTCATTATGGCTAACAAATTTGTAGCCGTTTGTGCTGTTCCTTCAATAACCATAAAGATATCATCAATAAATCTCACGTAAAACGGATTCACATCTTTAAAAAAATTATTGACAAAAATATATGTACTTTCCCAATAAGACATTACAAGGTTAGCATAACTGGAACCACAAGCTGAACCCATTGCTACTCCTTTTTCTGAATGTAAAATTGATTTTTAAACAAAATATAATTATATGATAGAATGATATCTAAAATTTCCTGTACTATGGAAATTTCAGTTTCAGGAGCATTTTTTTGCCACATTCTGTCACCCATTGTATTCCTTGCTGTTGCAGAATACTAGTATATAATTCCTTTACATCTATTGTCAAGAAATTATACTGTTCTTTATAGGTAAAATTATTTAAACTATTCAAAAACGCAGTGTGGAACTATCACAAAGGCATAGCTGTTGTGAAACTATGAAGTGGAAAGACCAGCTATTACCTACATTGTAAACTTATATTTTTCAAAATATTTTATAGGATTATAGACTTGTTATATTTGATCTGTCTTTGACCCCCCCCCCAACCCCTCAGGCTTCACCTTAGTAATTCATGCTAACTCTACCCCTAAACCTGACCCTAACCCTAATGTGCAGATTAATATAAAAAGCCCTTCCCTTAACAAAGACATTATATAAAACAGCTCTGCACATCACCCGTATTCTTAAAAATCGGTACCAAAACACTTTTTCTCCATTCGTCAGGCATCCTCTCACTTTCCAAGATTTCATTAAACAATCTAGTTAAAACTTCCACTGCCATTTCACCTAAAAACCTTCATGCTTCCACAGGTATGTCATCTGGACCAACAGCCTTTCCGTTCTTCTTCCTCTTCATAGCTATCCTTACTACCTCCTTGCTAATCCACTGCACTTCATGATTCACTATCCGCACATCATCCAACCTTCTCTCCCTCTCATTATCTTCTTTCATCAGCCCCTCAAAGTTTCACATACATATATTAAAACATTGTGGTATTTTTCATAGTGAGTCATATATGCAGTACATTAAAATTGTATGTACTGTTTAGGTTCTGCAGTTGAAATGTAAAAAAATAGTTTATACTGAAACTGAATATTTTTACATAATGAGAGATATATGTTTAGAGATATGGTAGTAAATTGTTAGGATGAAAATTGAATTTTCAAAGTAAAGTAAGTTGGTTGGAGTTTGTAGAACAGATTGAAGTTGTTGATGTTAGTATGTTTGATTTATAAAGAACATTATTATGCAGTGGAACATGAGACAGAGGTACAGAAATAGAGATATTAGGTGAGATAGGGATGGGGAAGGGTTAGACATAAATGTATTTGAAGGAGGTTAGCTATATATGGGAGGGGATACATGTTTATGAGTAGTATTTTTATACTATGCTGAAGCTGTGCAGGGCACATCCAATTGTCTATTAAGTGGTTTTTTTTCAGTGATGATTTAAATAATTTTCATTTTCAATTTGTCTTAGTCCTAAGGGGATGGAGTTCCAGATTTTTGTAAAATGATAAGAGTAAAGTGACTTTGTAGCAGAATTATTGATTTTTGTGATAGAGAGTAGTGCTGGATCTGGTGCTGTGGTTGTACTATAAGTTTATATTCTACCTTGTAGAGATGGATATTTTTCAAAGAAATATATTAGTTTGTGGGCTGTAGTGAATTGTAAGTAGTTTAGTGTGGAATGAACTTCCACACTAAACTACTGTTCAAGAAGTTCAACCCAGTTAAAATCTTTTAGTGGTATGGAGTATTCACTCTTTTTGGTGGGTATTTGTAGTAAATTTGGCAATTCTATTGTAGGCCAATTCTAGCTTGCTTCTTCGTGTGGAGTTGAGATTAGTAAAGAAAGGAGATGCATAAAGCAGGGATAGGAGTAGGCATATTTTAGATATTGATTTTCAATAAAAACAATTTTCACCATATACAGTGAGCCTAGTTTCCAATTTGTTTTTTTTGATGACTTGAAGGAGGTGATGATCATATTTGAAATGATCATCAATTAATATTCATAGGTGTTAGGTTTGAGAAACGCATTGAATTTTTGTGTTATTAGATGTTAGAATGAAGAATGAATGCTTTTGTTTTAGGTAGTTTTTAGGGGTAAATAGTATTTGTTTTGTATTTTTGTGGAGTAGGTCTGAGTTATCTAGCCAGGATTCAGTGGATAAGAAGGCTTGTTGGGTGATGTTTTGCAGGGAGGATAGTGTCTGAGTAGAACAGTTGAGTATCTGTATATTGTACTATGGTTGCTTGTTTGGCGACAGAGCATGGGTTGTTAGTAAAGGTATTAAAGAGAAGGGGTTCTAGAATTGATCCCTGGAGGACACCAACTGAGACTAGAAAAAAATTGAAATAGTCCTGATGTCATTTTACAGCTTGTTTCCTATTAGATAGGTAGCTGTGAAACCAAGTGAGGGGTTCAGCATTTAGACCTTGAAAAGCAAGCCTATAAATAAATTTTTAGTGTGCAGCTGTATCAAATGCTTTTGATAGGTCAAAAAATATGGTTGAGACAAGTTTGCCATTGTTGTGGAGTTTATTGATGGTGCTGGTAAAGCTGAGGAGGGCAGTTGTAGTATTATGATAAGCTCAGAATTCAAGTTGAGTGGGGGATTGGAGGTTCTGGTCAGTTAGGTGTCTGATTAGTTGGGATGGTAATGCTTTTTTCTAGGATCTTAGATAGTAGTTGGAGGATAGCAATTGGTCTATAGTTGGTTAGGCAGCAGAGTTGCCACCTTTGTTTAGAGGTATGATGTATGACATCTTCCAGATATTACAGACATAGTTTTATTTTATTGATCTATTGATCAGAATGGAAATGGGGAGCACTATGGATTCTGCTGCTATTTTTACATGCTCTGGTAAAAGGAAGATTCTAGAGTATGAAGGAGAATAGTTTTGGTCGACACAACATGACAGTAGTTGTGACAAGTTGAAATACCTGGTCACTATGCTTCTGTCTTGGATCAGTGAACATGAATCCCACAGAACACTTTTACTTGATCACTGATTTTCAAAACCTACCTATTATACTTATAGTAATATGGCAGGCATTGTTTGTTAGAGGTATGCTACCCCCATCAGCTCCTTGCATCAGGGTGCAAGCCATCCCACACCCCTGAACTTATATATACCAGTTCCATTGTCACACAACATAGGAAAGGAAGGAAAGGAAAAACTCCATAAAACAGCATACAGCTGTCTCAGGGAATAAGTAGTTTCAATCTACTACAAGTGAGGAAGTGAATTCTGAGACTTACCATAGAAAAGACACACGAGGAGCTAGTCACAACAGAACCTGCACTCAGATTTTATGATGTAACACAATCTGCTAGGCAGATGCAAGCCACAAGGGGTTTTGATGCAGTCTTATTGCCAACTGCATATGCAACATGGCTTTTGACAGCAATGTTATCTATAGCATTTAGCAGTCAGAAATTTCATGACAGCATTTAGGATAAAAGCAGCTTTACAGAATCAAATCATAAACTACTTCTTAGCATATTTGAAGAATCACACAAAAAACTGCATGATGTTGCTTATTGAAGAGAATTCTTGGTAGTTCCATATTTGCTTTATAAATAGTGCATCTTGTGGGCATTTTTTGCCTAATTTTGTAGTACTTTTCATTCATTTATAGTATCAACGTTCATTGATGTAGTTTAATATGATGAAGGTTTTTCTTGATAAATAAATTGTGAAGACATCTGTCCAGTTCAGGAAAGAAGAAAACCCTGCAAATCCTGATGGCTAGTATGTATCATGGACTGAGAAGTTGTGGGTCCAGAATGGGACAGAAAGGTGAGGGTGTAAAAGATGATAGCAGATCCTTCCACTTAATATAAGGAAAAAATCAATAGCACATTTTGTTTTCAGCGACTTCATACTGATGGACTAAGACTAGAGAATGTGACTCACAGCATTGCAGGAACTGGGTGAATGGGTCCCCCTCCTCTGCTGTCATTGTGAGGGGCCTGAGTATTGATAAGGTTAGTAACCTGAAATGTGTTATTCCCAAATAACTGTTTTCTTGATTTCAGAAAATTGCATTCTTGAAATGGGTAACTCCTACTGTAATTAGAAGATAGTACACAGTGAGATGCTGGGTGTCTCCCAGTGTCCTTGAAGAGGACATGTGGTTGTATTTGAGGGTAGATATTGAAGTGGGAAGGAGAGTGGAGAGCTTTATTTAAAACCAAACTGCCCTTGTGGTTTTCCAAATACAGTTCTCAGTTTTAAAGCAGCTAGTCATTGGCAGAGTGTTCACTTGCACTTAGAGGTAATGTAGCTTTCTGTCTCTACTGAAGACTATACATATGCATGACAGAGTGCCAAGTGAGGGCTTTTTCCTTGCTGTTGTCAAACTGTTCTAGACATTTCCTGTTCTGATCACTAACAGGCTGAGCATGTATCACTGTCCACGTGAGAGGACTTGACTATTTGTACTGGACATCTCCAGGATTTTACATGTGGTGTGGATGTAGATTGGGGTACACATTGGTCAGGAGGAATATATATATATTTTTTTATTATTGCACTGAAATGAAATTGCGCTTGTATTTTCAGCAAAGATTTTTTTTTTTAATTTCCTGGGACTACTGTAACAGACTGACTGAAGTAATTGTCACTAATGATAGTTGTGGAAGATGATTTGGAGGCAGTCTAATTACTGAAGCAGTGTTCTGTTTAACTCACAAGATTATAACAACTTTGTGCTATTTGCACCAAAGTAGCATGATTTTTTTTTTTTTTTTGCTGTGAGGAGGGAGAAGCATTCCCATTTCTCATCACTGGGGGTGAACCAGCATGTCCTCATTTCCTTATCACTCTTACCAGTTTTAGATGCCAGTCAGTGGACTGAAAACAGTGACTAGAGGAATAACCTTCATGCACTGCACAAGAAGCAGTAGTCAGTGCAGTGCACTGCAGCGCACTGCACAAAAAGCAGTAGTCAGTTGAATTACTGCTTTAAAACAAAGTCCTCCATTCATATAAAAAAATTCAAGGCTAAAATATCAATAAAGATTATAATTTATTGTGAGAAGGAGCTGTGGACTGGAATACAAGTCTCCTTTTGCGACCATTACAATAAAATAAATCGATAAGCTTTTATAATAACTATAAAACATCTATGAGGATTACCATCAGTAAATAATGACTACAGTCCATGAAACAGAAGCAACAGTAAATTAGGGATAGTAAGTATACATGAAGAAACTGAAAGTATGATTGAGTGCAGCAGAACTGATAAGACATACACGTAGAATGCAAGGAATGAAAGCGAAGTTAAGAGTAGGTTGTATTCATTCTTAATAAGGTGCTACACAAGAACGTAATTTAATTACCACTCTGAAGAATTTAAGTAGTAGAGGCACATAACAAGCTGCAATGAGTGAAAAGCTTGCTGAAAGTCTTAGCATTTGTTCTTATTTGTATTTGAGTCTCTATTTTGCACAGAAGGATAAAATAAGAAGAAAGAGAGACACCCTGTAATATTAGTTTAGCCCTATATAGAGAGCTCTTTTTTTCAGAAATCTAATGAATTACCAGGTGCACACTCATTGTCAGTGGAGTTTTGCCCTCTTCTCTGAGGCTGTGCAGCTAAGAGCTTGTTTATATACGTTTTATTGGGGTGAAGAGGGCCCCTGGCACATCAACATTTCTTATTTTTTTAGGGGGGGGGGGAGATTGTTTCTGTGGTTATAGTGTGTGAAGAGTTTGTAGTCAATAATGATTTTCTTCATTAGTATAGTACTGATACTACAATTAGTCAATGTAGTCCTGGTAGTTTGAATAACCCTATGATGAGGAGCAGATCAATACTTCAGTGCATGTAACTGTAAGTGGTGTGTACAGTGCATGTAAAGGAAGGGAACAGGGGTCTGTAGAAATATACAGCCTTTAATGCTTCTTATTTATAGTAATTTTAACACTTTTCCTGATGGCTTGTGTTTTATGTAGCTCATATTCGTATATTGATATTTATTCTTGTTTTACTTGAGTATGATTGATGTAACTTGACTGATTGTTTTAGCTGAACCAGATGCCTTTGATTCAAGGCCAGCTGGATAGACCAATGTCTAAAGTTGCTGCACCATCATTTATACAGAAACAAAACACTCCATCACTGATTATGTAGGTTTGTAACAACGTAGTCATATTTTTTTTCTGTAAAACAAAATAACATTCTATCATGGGATGCTGACATTATTGTTTTAAATGCGGTGAGTGTACTATATATATTTTTCCCCTTAAAAAAATAATAATTGGCCTCCGCTGTAGCAGTGTAAAGCCAGTTTCCTTACAGGGATTGTGCTGGAAAAACAAAGGGAATACCATTTCTGTGTATGATCCCAAAGGGTTTTAGGTGCAGACATGCTCTTCCAAGAGGAAAACTTTTAAAGAATCAAGTCAGCCATTATCCTGATTCAGTTACAGTCTGCTAAACTGAACCCATTTGGTTTGCTGTGAGAGCTAGCTGCCTCATGAACTCCCCATTTCCACTGCTGTAATAAAAAGGGAATCTACTAAGAGTATCCCCTCCCTATTAGTCAGCAGTACAACACGTGTGATATTGATGGGCAATGGTGTTGTAACAGTCCTTAGTTTTTATTTCATCAGGATGCTGTATATTTTGAATATTCAGAGATTCTATGTGGAAATGAAAATCAGTACTTATCAAAAAAGTAGAAATTCTCTATTTCAAGTAAAAGATGTTCGCTGTGCAAATTTCCCAGCAAAACCTACAACAGGCAGTATAGGGACACGTATTCAACATATGGGCCTCATATTACATACTGTAAGCAGTAAAATGATTCCATGTCTAAAATATCAGTTCTTATGTGATACTAAGAAACAATCACATTATTATATGCTGCAAATAGTACTTTATCATAGTTTCACTTGTGCCATATTTTTTTTCATATTTAGTACTCTTGCCAGAAATAGGAACATTATCATATGGTTTTCAGTCTTGTCTTCCCACAAATGCATACAATAATATTGAGACTTTGGGCTGGATATACATGATAATCAGTATGCTAATTGTATAGAGTAAACCTAGTAGTTTAAGCCCAGGTGATGTCTCACACATACACACACACACACACACACACACACACACACACACACACACACACACACACACACACACACACACACACACACAGAATCAGGTAGTCACAGTCCATCAAAAAACTTTTATTGAATCCAAACCAACAACATTTGGGAATTGCAGACTGGAGGACTTGCCTGCCTTTTGAACTAATGTTAGATCCCTCTGTCAGGGTGGAGTGAGTACAAAAAGAACTTACCCCTTGTCAAAATCATGCTGTTGATGATCTGTGGCTAGTGAAAATGTGTGGTTTTGGGAAATGTGTACTTTCCTTACTGCTGTGCAATCTCAGAGTTGGTATGTATAATTAACAGGGGATATGAGGGTGCAGGGGGTTTTGCCCCCCCCCCCCCCCGCAAAAAAAAAAAAAAAAAAAAAAAATGGTGCCTCTCTAGGCACCCTGTCATATGCTTTCTCGAAATCCACAAAGACACAATGCAACTCCTTCTGACATTCTCTGTACTTCTCTATCAACACTCTCAAAGCAAACCGCTGAAAATCGCCAATGACAAATACGAATGCAAAAAACTGCCAGTTTATTTTAAACGCAAAAATAAAAACACGTTTTTCGTCCTACTTAATTGTGGGACTTCTTCAGAATTACAAGAGGTATTACATAACAAAGCTTATATAATATTCGCACCAAAAATTATCTCACGATAATTGTTTTGTTAAAGCTGAATACCTCAAATACTTATGTCACAAATAAATGCATATTCTCTAAAAGCTACTCTTAAAACATATTCTCTCATAATATCAATTAAAGAACATGTAAATAATTGAAAACTTATGAAAAGTTAGTATATAGCATGCCAAAAACCCACTAAAATACGCTGGAAAAACTGGAAAAACTAAATCCCCCCACCTTTTAACATCCAGGTATGAAATGCTTATTCATAATGGTATTACAACATTTTAAACAGTAAATATGTATTAACGTAGAAATGTATGAATGAATGCATTAATATATAAATAAATACCTAAATGATAAATGTATTAAAAACCATCTACATACAGAAAATGAAAAATAATACATAATAAATATTGAAAACCAAAAAATAATAAAAATAAATATTGAAAACCATAAAAATAAATATAAATAACAAATCAAAGGAAACATGACTACACAAAAAATCCCACCCTATGCTTTGATTTTTAATCACATCTGATCATCTTGCTAAACTCCTCAATTTCAGTAAACATATAATAGTACATTTTTCATTCAGGCCTGGATAAATGTATGCATTAAGCTTTATTTGCCAAAATAATTCCATTTTCTCTAGAAATAAACTATAAGGTCCCCCTCTCAGATCTTGTATGACCTGATGAATCGCCTTGAATTTAAACTTATGGTCAGGGTGAGCGGTAATGTACCTGGCCAAGGCATTGTCCTCCTTTTGCTGGGCAGTGCTTCTTAAATGTTCAGATACCCTATCCCTAAGTCTTCAATCTGTTTTCCCTATATAAAAGGATGGACATGCTTGGCATTTTGCTACATATACCACTCCCCTGGTGTTGCAATTGAATTTACCTTTGATGTTGATTCGAAAACCATTGATATCAATATGACTACCCAAATCCATTATGTAACAATAAGGGCAACATCCACACTGCATCATACTTAAATTTCTTAGGGGTAAGATTTTTTGTCTTTGAAACATTTCCTTAAAACTATTACTTTTCCTCCAAACCACTTTAGGCATAGATTCAACCTTTGAGCCCAAAGTGACGTCATCTTTAAGTAAAGACCAATTTTTTATTATGATTTCCCTTATTTGACTATGGTCAGATGAAAAATTCATAATACATGAAAAACTGAATTCGTTTGATTCTTTATCAACTATATTAGAATAGACGTCTAACTCATGCTGGGCGTTATTTTGAATAAGTCCAGCACCTGAATCTTGTTTGAGTATTGGTACATAAAACCCATTAATTCTCTTAGATGTTACCTCTTGTGTGATATCTTCTATCAATTTAATGGGATAAGCCCTATTAACAAACATTTGCCTCAACACCAAATATTCTTCTTGAAATTCCTCATTTGTGGTGATCATTCTTGCTGCCCTAACCAATTGGCCTTTTAAGACCAAATGTTTTTGGTATAAGGGATGGGTGCTTGTGAAATGTAAACATTTGTTTGAATATGTTGGTTTCCTATACAACGTAGCTTCATAACGCTTTTGCTGAATATTTTTAGTTAGCTTAACATCTAAGAACACTATGGATGTAGTGTGAAATGAGTGGGTGAATTGTAAAACATCAGTCGACTCATTCATTATGGCTAACAAATTTGTAGCCGTTTGTGCTGTTCCTTCAATAACCATAAAGATATCATCAATAAATCTCACGTAAAACGTATTCACATCTTTAAAAAAATTATTGACAAAAATATATGTACTTTCCCAATAAGACATTACAAGGTTAGCATAACTGGAACCACAAGCTGAACCCATTGCTACTCCTTTTTTCTGAATGTAAAATTGATTTTTAAACAAAATATAATTATATGATAGAATGATATCTAAAATTTCCTGTACTATGGAAATTTCAGTTTCAGGAGCATTTTTTTGCCACATTCTGTCACCCATTGTATTCCTTGCTGTTGCAGAATACTAGTATATAATTCCTTTACATCTATTGTCAAGAAATTATACTGTTCTTTATAGGTAAAATTATTTAAACTATTCAAAAACGCAGTGTGGAACTATCACAAAGGCATAGCTGTTGTGAAACTATGAAGTGGAAAGACCAGCTATTACCTACATTGTAAACTTATATTTTTCAAAATATTTTATAGGATTATAGACTTGTTATATTTGATCTGTCTTTGACCCCCCCCCCAACCCCTCAGGCTTCACCTTAGTAATTCATGCTAACTCTACCCCTAAACCTGACCCTAACCCTAATGTGCAGATTAATATAAAAAGCCCTTCCCTTAACAAAGACATTATATAAAACAGCTCTGCACATCACCCGTATTCTTAAAAATCGGTACCAAAACACTTTTTCTCCATTCGTCAGGCATCCTCTCACTTTCCAAGATTTCATTAAACAATCTAGTTAAAACTTCCACTGCCATTTCACCTAAAAACCTTCATGCTTCCACAGGTATGTCATCTGGACCAACAGCCTTTCCGTTCTTCTTCCTCTTCATAGCTATCCTTACTACCTCCTTGCTAATCCACTGCACTTCATGATTCACTATCCGCACATCATCCAACCTTCTCTCCCTCTCATTATCTTCTTTCATCAGCCCCTCAAAGTTTCACATACATATATTAAAACATTGTGGTATTTTTCATAGTGAGTCATATATGCAGTACATTAAAATTGTATGTACTGTTTAGGTTCTGCAGTTGAAATGTAAAAAAATAGTTTATACTGAAACTGAATATTTTTACATAATGAGAGATATATGTTTAGAGATATGGTAGTAAATTGTTAGGATGAAAATTGAATTTTCAAAGTAAAGTAAGTTGGTTGGAGTTTGTAGAACAGATTGAAGTTGTTGATGTTAGTATGTTTGATTTATAAAGAACATTATTATGCAGTGGAACATGAGACAGAGGTACAGAAATAGAGATATTAGGTGAGATAGGGATGGGGAAGGGTTAGACATAAATGTATTTGAAGGAGGTTAGCTATATATGGGAGGGATACATGTTTATGAGTAGTATTTTATACTATGCTGAAGCTGTGCAGGGCACATCCAATTGTCTATTAAGTGGTTTTTTTTCAGTGATGATTTAAATAATTTTCATTTTCAATTTGTCTTAGTCCTAAGGGATGGAGTTCCAGATTTTTGTAAAATGATAAGAGTAAAGTGACTTTGTAGCAGAATTATTGATTTTTGTGATAGAGAGTAGTGCTGGATCTGGTGCTGTGGTTGTACTATAAGTTTATATTCTACCTTGTAGAGATGGATATTTTTCAAAGAAATATATTAGTTTGTGGGCTGTAGTGAATTGTAAGTAGTTTAGTGTGGAATGAACTTCCACACTAAACTACTGTTCAAGAAGTTCAACCCAGTTAAAATCTTTTAGTGGTATGGAGTATTCACTCTTTTGGTGTGTATTTGTAGTAAATTTGGCAATTCTATTGTAGGCCAATTCTAGCTTGCTTCTTCGTGTGGAGTTGAGATTAGTAAAGAAAGGAGATGCATAAAGCAGGGATAGGAGTAGGCATATTTTAGATATTGATTTTCAATAAAAACAATTTTCACCATATACAGTGAGCCTAGTTTCCAATTTGTTTTTTTTGATGACTTGAAGGAGGTGATGATCATATTTGAAATGATCATCAATTAATATTCATAGGTGTTAGGTTTGAGAAACGCATTGAATTTTTGTGTTATTAGATGTTAGAATGAAGAATGAATGCTTTTGTTTTAGGTAGTTTTTAGGGGTAAATAGTATTTGTTTTGTATTTTTGTGGAGTAGGTCTGAGTTATCTAGCCAGGATTCAGTGGATAAGAAGGCTTGTTGGGTGATGTTTTGCAGGGAGGATAGTGTCTGAGTAGAACAGTTGAGTATCTGTATATTGTACTATGGTTGCTTGTTTGGCGACAGAGCATGGGTTGTTAGTAAAGGTATTAAAGAGAAGGGGTTCTAGAATTGATCCCTGGAGGACACCAACTGAGACTAGAAAAAAATTGAAATAGTCCTGATGTCATTTTACAGCTTGTTTCCTATTAGATAGGTAGCTGTGAAACCAAGTGAGGGGTTCAGCATTTAGACCTTGAAAAGCAAGCCTATAAATAAATTTTTAGTGTGCAGCTGTATCAAATGCTTTTGATAGGTCAAAAAATATGGTTGAGACAAGTTTGCCATTGTTGTGGAGTTTATTGATGGTGCTGGTAAAGCTGAGGAGGGCAGTTGTAGTATTATGATAAGCTCAGAATTCAAGTTGAGTGGGGGATTGGAGGTTCTGGTCAGTTAGGTGTCTGATTAGTTGGGATGGTAATGCTTTTTTCTAGGATCTTAGATAGTAGTTGGAGGATAGCAATTGGTCTATAGTTGGTTAGGCAGCAGAGTTGCCACCTTTGTTTAGAGGTATGATGTATGACATCTTCCAGATATTACAGACATAGTTTTATTTTATTGATCTATTGATCAGAATGGAAATGGGGAGCACTATGGATTCTGCTGCTATTTTTACATGCTCTGGTAAAAGGAAGATTCTAGAGTATGAAGGAGAATAGTTTTGGTCGACACAACATGACAGTAGTTGTGACAAGTTGAAATACCTGGTCACTATGCTTCTGTCTTGGATCAGTGAACATGAATCCCACAGAACACTTTTACTTGATCACTGATTTTCAAAACCTACCTATTATACTTATAGTAATATGGCAGGCATTGTTTGTTAGAGGTATGCTACCCCCATCAGCTCCTTGCATCAGGGTGCAAGCCATCCCACACCCCCTGAACTTATATATACCAGTTCCATTGTCACACAACATAGGGAAAGGAAGGAAAGGAAAAACTCCATAAAACAGCATACAGCTGTCTCAGGGAATAAGTAGTTTCAATCTACTACAAGTGAGGAAGTGAATTCTGAGACTTACCATAGAAAAGACACACGAGGAGCTAGTCACAACAGAACCTGCACTCAGATTTTATGATGTAACACAATCTGCTAGGCAGATGCAAGCCACAAGGGGTTTTGATGCAGTCTTATTGCCAACTGCATATGCAACATGGCTTTTGACAGCAATGTTATCTATAGCATTTAGCAGTCAGAAATTTCATGACAGCATTTAGGATAAAAGCAGCTTTACAGAATCAAATCATAAACTACTTCTTAGCATATTTGAAGAATCACACAAAAAACTGCATGATGTTGCTTATTGAAGAGAATTCTTGGTAGTTCCATATTTGCTTTATAAATAGTGCATCTTGTGGGCATTTTTTGCCTAATTTTGTAGTACTTTTCATTCATTTATAGTATCAACGTTCATTGATGTAGTTTAATATGATGAAGGTTTTTCTTGATAAATAAATTGTGAAGACATCTGTCCAGTTCAGGAAAGAAGAAAACCCTGCAAATCCTGATGGCTAGTATGTATCATGGACTGAGAAGTTGTGGGTCCAGAATGGGACAGAAAGGTGAGGGTGTAAAAGATGATAGCAGATCCTTCCACTTAATATAAGGAAAAAAATCAATAGCACATTTTGTTTTCAGCGACTTCATACTGATGGACTAAGACTAGAGAATGTGACTCACAGCATTGCAGGAACTGGGTGAATGGGTCCCCCTCCTCTGCTGTCATTGTGAGGGGCCTGAGTATTGATAAGGTTAGTAACCTGAAATGTGTTATTCCCAAATAACTGTTTTCTTGATTTCAGAAAATTGCATTCTTGAAATGGGTAACTCCTACTGTAATTAGAAGATAGTACACAGTGAGATGCTGGGTGTCTCCCAGTGTCCTTGAAGAGGACATGTGGTTGTATTTGAGGGTAGATATTGAAGTGGGAAGGAGAGTGGAGAGCTTTATTTAAAACCAAACTGCCCTTGTGGTTTTCCAAATACAGTTCTCAGTTTTAAAGCAGCTAGTCATTGGCAGAGTGTTCACTTGCACTTAGAGGTAATGTAGCTTTCTGTCTCTACTGAAGACTATACATATGCATGACAGAGTGCCAAGTGAGGGCTTTTTCCTTGCTGTTGTCAAACTGTTCTAGACATTTCCTGTTCTGATCACTAACAGGCTGAGCATGTATCACTGTCCACGTGAGAGGACTTGACTATTTGTACTGGACATCTCCAGGATTTTACATGTGGTGTGGATGTAGATTGGGGTACACATTGGTCAGGAGGAATATATATATATTTTTTTATTATTGCACTGAAATGAAATTGCGCTTGTATTTTCAGCAAAGATTTTTTTTTTTAATTTCCTGGGACTACTGTAACAGACTGACTGAAGTAATTGTCACTAATGATAGTTGTGGAAGATGATTTGGAGGCAGTCTAATTACTGAAGCAGTGTTCTGTTTAACTCACAAGATTATAACAACTTTGTGCTATTTGCACCAAAGTAGCATGATTTTTTTTTTTTTTTTGCTGTGAGGAGGGAGAAGCATTCCCATTTCTCATCACTGGGGGTGAACCAGCATGTCCTCATTTCCTTATCACTCTTACCAGTTTTAGATGCCAGTCAGTGGACTGAAAACAGTGACTAGAGGAATAACCTTCATGCACTGCACAAGAAGCAGTAGTCAGTGCAGTGCACTGCAGCGCACTGCACAAAAAGCAGTAGTCAGTTGAATTACTGCTTTAAAACAAAGTCCTCCATTCATATAAAAAAATTCAAGGCTAAAATATCAATAAAGATTATAATTTATTGTGAGAAGGAGCTGTGGACTGGAATACAAGTCTCCTTTTGCGACCATTACAATAAAATAAATCGATAAGCTTTTATAATAACTATAAAACATCTATGAGGATTACCATCAGTAAATAATGACTACAGTCCATGAAACAGAAGCAACAGTAAATTAGGGATAGTAAGTATACATGAAGAAACTGAAAGTATGATTGAGTGCAGCAGAACTGATAAGACATACACGTAGAATGCAAGGAATGAAAGCGAAGTTAAGAGTAGGTTGTATTCATTCTTAATAAGGTGCTACACAAGAACGTAATTTAATTACCACTCTGAAGAATTTAAGTAGTAGAGGCACATAACAAGCTGCAATGAGTGAAAAGCTTGCTGAAAGTCTTAGCATTTGTTCTTATTTGTATTTGAGTCTCTATTTTGCACAGAAGGATAAAATAAGAAGAAAGAGAGACACCCTGTAATATTAGTTTAGCCCTATATAGAGAGCTCTTTTTTTTTCAGAAATCTAATGAATTACCAGGTGCACACTCATTGTCAGTGGAGTTTTGCCCTCTTCTCTGAGGCTGTGCAGCTAAGAGCTTGTTTATATACGTTTTATTGGGGTGAAGAGGGCCCCTGGCACATCAACATTTCTTATTTTTTTAGGGGGGGGGGGGAGATTGTTTCTGTGGTTATAGTGTGTGAAGAGTTTGTAGTCAATAATGATTTTCTTCATTAGTATAGTACTGATACTACAATTAGTCAATGTAGTCCTGGTAGTTTGAATAACCCTATGATGAGGAGCAGATCAATACTTCAGTGCATGTAACTGTAAGTGGTGTGTACAGTGCATGTAAAGGAAGGGAACAGGGGTCTGTAGAAATATACAGCCTTTAATGCTTCTTATTTATAGTAATTTTAACACTTTTCCTGATGGCTTGTGTTTTATGTAGCTCATATTCGTATATTGATATTTATTCTTGTTTTACTTGAGTATGATTGATGTAACTTGACTGATTGTTTTAGCTGAACCAGATGCCTTTGATTCAAGGCCAGCTGGATAGACCAATGTCTAAAGTTGCTGCACCATCATTTATACAGAAACAAAACACTCCATCACTGATTATGTAGGTTTGTAACAACGTAGTCATATTTTTTTTCTGTAAAACAAAATAACATTCTATCATGGGATGCTGACATTATTGTTTTAAATGCGGTGAGTGTACTATATATATTTTTCCCCTTAAAAAAATAATAATTGGCCTCCGCTGTAGCAGTGTAAAGCCAGTTTCCTTACAGGGATTGTGCTGGAAAAACAAAGGGAATACCATTTCTGTGTATGATCCCAAAGGGTTTTAGGTGCAGACATGCTCTTCCAAGAGGAAAACTTTTAAAGAATCAAGTCAGCCATTATCCTGATTCAGTTACAGTCTGCTAAACTGAACCCATTTGGTTTGCTGTGAGAGCTAGCTGCCTCATGAACTCCCCATTTCCACTGCTGTAATAAAAAGGGAATCTACTAAGAGTATCCCCTCCCTATTAGTCAGCAGTACAACACGTGTGATATTGATGGGCAATGGTGTTGTAACAGTCCTTAGTTTTTATTTCATCAGGATGCTGTATATTTTGAATATTCAGAGATTCTATGTGGAAATGAAAATCAGTACTTATCAAAAAAGTAGAAATTCTCTATTTCAAGTAAAAGATGTTCACTGTGCAAATTTCCCAGCAAAACCTACAACAGGCAGTATAGGGACACGTATTCAACATATGGGCCTCATATTACATACTGTAAGCAGTAAAATGATTCCATGTCTAAAATATCAGTTCTTATGTGATACTAAGAAACAATCACATTATTATATGCTGCAAATAGTACTTTATCATAGTTTCACTTGTGCCATATTTTTTTTCATATTTAGTACTCTTGCCAGAAATAGGAACATTATCATATGGTTTTCAGTCTTGTCTTCCCACAAATGCATACAATAATATTGAGACTTTGGGCTGGATATACATGATAATCAGTATGCTAATTGTATAGAGTAAACCTAGTAGTTTAAGCCCAGGTGATGTCTCACACATACACACACACACACACACACACACACACACACACACACACACACACACACACACACACACACACACACACACACAGAATCAGGTAGTCACAGTCCATCAAAAAACTTTTATTGAATCCAAACCAACAACATTTGGGAATTGCAGACTGGAGGACTTGCCTGCCTTTTGAACTAATGTTAGATCCCTCTGTCAGGGTGGAGTGAGTACAAAAAGAACTTACCCCTTGTCAAAATCATGCTGTTGATGATCTGTGGCTAGTGAAAATGTGTGGTTTTGGGAAATGTGTACTTTCCTTACTGCTGTGCAATCTCAGAGTTGGTATGTATAATTAACAGGGGATATGAGGGTGCAGGGGTTTTGCCCCCGAAAAAAAAGACGTCAGTGATTTTACTTTAAAACAATTAGATATTCAATGGTAAGAAGTTTGATTTCTGTGGCATGTTGATGGAATGTCACACACATATAGTGCATCAGATTATAGAATTGCTTCCTCTCAGCAAGAGGTTCCTCAGTTCGATTCTTAGCTGGAGTGCACTCTGTGCAGAGTCTGAATGTCCTTCCTGTGTTTGTGTGGGTTTCTTCCAGGTGCTCTGGTTTCTTCCCAAATTCCAAAAACATGCAGTAGATGGACTTGATACTCTAAATTGTCCATAGGTATGAGTATGCATGCAAGTGTATGGTGTGGATGAATTACCATGACAAGGCTAGCCACCTGGTGGTATAATCCTTGCTTCTAGATGATTGTCACTGTTGAAGTGACACCCTAACCCCATGTGCAAAAATCCCTGATATAATCAATTATTGGAAGGGAGCATTAGGTGAGTGGACTCTGTAGTCCCTCTTTCCTGAAGATATTAAAGCTAGGTCCATACAGATAACAAAAATTGCTTTAATTTGACATTGCAAAATATTGCTTATTAATATCATCATTAAAAAGTGTGGGGTAAGTTAAATTCATATCTTCAACTGTTATAACCCCTAAAACATCATTCTGCTGCAATAGAGAAAGTAATCTAAGTTACATTCTATAAGGGCAGCCAGCAGAGACTTTCTTTTGGAAACGGAGTGTCTTCTTTTTCCGCAGAAGCTGAAACGATGTGCATTAAGTCTGTAGTGTGATGGGGAATGAATATGTTGCTTTGACAGCACAACTTTAACTGAATTCTGCAAACAGAGGAAGGATCTTTATTAAAAAGAAACGCCATCATTAGTGTGTAAGTCAAATTCAACTCAATGTTAAGTACCATGCCCATCACAGAATGTACAAGTTGGGAGAGTAGGTGGTTACTAAGAATAGGTTGCTGGAACACCTCTCTGTAGGAAACAGAATATGATTCATATTCATTTATAGAATGAATAATGCTGGCCACTGCTCTTTGCTTGTCAGTTAAAGATTTGTGGTCAGCTGTTCTTGAAAGAGCATACCATATGTTATTTCAATAAGTACACCTTTCTGAAACCAAGACTTTGCTGGCAATTATTGCACTGTTAATTACTGAAATCCTGGCTGTCAGAAACAGATGATATTGTTGGACCTCACAGAGATCTAGTGAGGCATCCATTCATCTTATAGATCTGTTGCATTCGTATTACAAGCTTCAGACATCAACAAGGGATGTCACAAAGTTGTATTGAGTCAGTTTTTCTACTGTAGAGCTGTTCAGTACAATGTAAGCAAAGGATATAAGAAGACAGAGTTGTTGTACAAGGTATGTGAAGTCCACACTGGCTTGATAATATCACCTAATGTAGTGATATACTAATATTTGTATAGACAGTGTGTAGTATTGCTGTTTCTTTTTCATGTAACACCCTTTGCATTTGTTTAGCATTGCCAGTGGTTATTTAATGAGATTGTCATGCATTTTACAATATTTGTCCTTTGATCTGACAGTGTGATCTTTCATGGGTGGAAAAGAATAACTTGTTAAGGTTAGAAATAGTACCCTTTTCATAAAAAGAGACTCATACTTTCCTCTTCTCAGTCATGCATCTTCAGCCTGGAGCAAAGAGCACCCAATGAAATGAGATGTTGACATCATGGGAAATTTCAAATGTTAACAGCTGCTGTGCAGGACCCACCCAGGCAGTCGTTCAAATATTAGTTCTAAAGTACAACACTAGTAAATAATCCAGTAAGGTGCTTAAAAACCCATCAAGCACAAATCCAATTGTCTATTCAGACCAGTATTCAGTTCATAAGGCTCTTTCAAATAACTTCCTCCAAGAAAAATATGAAATTATATTCAAAAGCCTTTATTAACTAAGAAACAAAAGGGTAAGCACTTTCGCTGTATAGCTTTTTCAAACCATGATAAAACCAATCACAAAGCTGATATATATATATATACATGTGCATAATAATTATCTAATTATATTTAATTAAGCAATAAAACAATCAATTTTTTAAAAGGCATAGAAACAACAAACTGCTTATATAAGCCACATATTTTATATTTTATAATAATTGATATTAATACCTTTAAAAAGTATATAAAACTCATTAAAAATAAAATAAAACTATGCTAAAACTTCTAATGTTTAATATTTGAATTTTCTACCTTTTAGCTTAGGTTTTAAAGGAATTTTGTCATTTAAGCCAGGGGGATTATGTGCCTGCAGTCTGATTATCCAGTCTGTTTCTATTTGTTCAGTTCGGTTTCTTATATCTCCCCCTCTTTGATTAGGTGTATTAATTTGTATAATCATAAACTTGAAAGCATGTATAGGGCCTTCTTTTAATACATGTTTAGAGAGAGCATTAACTTCTGATTTCATTCTAATTTGATAGATGTGCTCCCTAATTCTATTTTTTAACTTCCTGTCCGTTTTTCCTACATAGAACACATTACATTCCAAGCAGGTAGCCAAATACACTAAATGTTCTGTAGTACATGAACCAGTAACATTAAAAGTATAGACTTTGGAAGTAAGGGGATGCACAAACATATTACTACTGTTAATATACCTACAAAAATTGCATTTACCACATGTTACAGTACCATTGGAGCTTACTGTATCTATTTTAGTGCTATCTGGAAAACATAATAACCTGTGTAGATTCTTCTTATTCTTGTATGTAAATCGAGGATATTCACCCACTAATTCCTTGATGTCAGTATTAGTAGTTAAAATATCCCAATGTCTACTCAACACATCCTTAACTGAATTTATGTCCTGGGTATAAAATAAGGTTATTTTCTGCTGCTTCCTTTCATCTCTATTCTCTACTTTATAAGAGTCTTTATAATAACTGCTACCTTTATCTGAGAAGTAAGGACATGCTTTATTTTTCCTTTCTTGGTCAACACTCAAAAAGCATTCTTCAACTTCTTTATGTTTATAATTACGGGCTAATAACCTCTTATTCAGAACTTCTAATTCAGCTTCATAATTATTTTGTATAGGATTTAATCTAGACGCTCTTGTAGCCTGCCCTTTTATAATGTTAGTAAAAACATGTTGGGGGTGCATACTGCTTCTATGCAGCAATGTATTCTTATAACAATTTTTCCTGTGCACCCCAGTATTAAAATCCCCGTTCCACATACGCTGCACAGATACATCTAAGAAAGCTATGCTATCCTTAGAACTAGTCATAGTAAATTTTAAAAATGAAGTTGATGAGTTCATTTCTCTGTAAAATCTGCTTAAATCATCTGCTGAACCAACCCAAAGAAAAAACAAATCATCTACAAACCTTCTGTAAAAACGAACGAACCTTTGAAACATCTCATGATGAAAAAGTCTTTCTTCTTCCCATAATGCCATTACTAGATTGGCGTAGCTATTGGCACATGAAGTGCCCATAGCTACGCCATCTTTCTGTAGATATAAGCATTCCTCAAACAAAAAAATATTGCTATCCAACACTAATTTAAGGAATAAACAGATAAGGTCTCTCTTATTCTCCGACAGGTTAGAATGTTTTTCTAGGCATAATTTAATGCTCCTAATTCCTATATCATTAGGTATATTTGTGAATAATGAGTTAACATCCATTGTCACCATAGTAATTAGATCAATATCCTTTAAATTTACAGTTTCATCATAAAAATCTAATAAAAACTGTTTAGAATATCTCAAAATAAAAATGTTCGAGTCCACTATAGGTCTTAACATCTTCTCAATGAATACTGATAAAGATTCTGTGACCCATCCTTGACCTGACACAATTGGTCTCATTGGGGGGGCAACTGGGTCTTTATGCACTTTAGGTAACCCTTGGATTATCGGAATAATTAGTGTATCAATGAGCAAAAAGTTATACATATTTATATCAATAGTTTCTTTCTTATATAATTCATCCAGAACCTTATGTACCTCTAAAATGTATTCCCAATGCCATTAGCAGCAAGGGACAAGGCCACATACCTCCCTCATGCTCCTGAAGTTCATAGAGATTTAACATACAGCTTTCCAAAGTCAAAAATAAGAAATTAGCCTATCCACCAAACAATGAACCATCACAATCATTAAATTTTAATTTTTTTTACGAACTGAAGCAGCAATCAAAATACTGTTAAGACTTAACTCTGTCATTTTAGTTTAATGTAAATGGCAGATGTGATAAAGCTGATAAGAGAAAGAACTGAAAAACAGCTATCACTTGGGCTTTTTAGTATTTCTTAACAGTTAAGAATGAAATTTGTAAGAATACAGCAATTTAATGTTGAATTTTCTCTGGTCAGCTTACATTTTGCTAATATGTAATCTAATTATTTAATATTTGTTTTGTTTCCATTTCAAGTAGCCTGATTTTTCATAATTTTGTGACACTCAAGAGGATACACTCTAAAGGGACTACCCTCGTATAGTCCATACCAATGGACAAGCCCCTAGGCTGCTAACTCCCTACACATGCCCCTTCAAGACTGTAATAAACACAGTCCTACGGCAAGGTTTATATCATTAAACAGTACTCATCTGTCAAGAAATTTAATGCAAATAAACAGTAAGCCAAAAAGAGCTATGGTATTTAGAGATTATTTCTTTAACATACAACAGAGATTTTCTTCTAGTAACCTTCCCTCCCTTTTTAATGACTAAGCTCCTTTACACTCCTACAGAAATCTTACCTCAACTTCTGAGATCCAATGGTAATAGGAACATTTTTTGACAAACGTCCTTTTAAGGGAAGTTTGTCCTTGCTTAAGACAGAATTAATCCCTGCAACCTTTTGAATTGACAGGGATTTTTACTATGTTGTGTTTTCTATCTAAACTTGAAACACACACTTGCAGCACCTGTGATGCCCTTCCACTGGCCCAGTAATCAAGGAGCCTAAAACCTCACTACTGGCAACAGTGGGGGATGTACACAATGGGAGGATGACAAGTACACACACAGTAAAGTGCAATTTCCCATAAGAGCACACAGAGATCACAGTCAGACTGGGACTGCTTTCTCCCTCTCTTTCTTCAGATCCCCAGTAAGACTCTGACTGGCACAGCTATAGAGTTGAGTCCTTAGCCAGAGTTCCAAGTCAAGTCCTCCCAACACTGTCTATCCAATCAGTTCTTCATGTCCCTGCCCAAGTAGCTGACACACACACACACACACACACACACACACACACACACACACACACACACACACACACACACACACACACACACACATTTTGAAATTTGATTTATATACAAACACACACCTGGGAAAGGCTGGCACAGGTTTACTAGCTATGCTTCCTTCTGCCCAGACTATAAGGTAGTTATCACTGCCACCAGAATCCCTACTTATCAGCTGCTATAAGGCCCTTACAAATGGTGTCCAATCCTACTGTGTAATGTTACTATTAATCCAAATGGTAGTCTGACCAAGCAACGCTATTGAAGTGACTTGCACAGTGTCACCAAATAGATATGTAAGTACTCTAAACAAGAATGGAGATGTATAAATTGCCACCTTTGTATTCCTTGTCACCCTTAATTAGCCATCAGATTGCCACAGTCCCTATCCCAAATATCCACTACATAATATAATTGCTGAACTGTCCAGTTAGACCATAACAGTGTTTTTTCATCATTCATAATTAGTGAATTCATCCATATCCTAGACATTCTTTTTTCTACCTGGTCTATTGTTAAAATATAGCATCCTCAACCCATTCTTCCAGACTATCTGGATTCCAAACATTGTCGTTGGATTGGTCAAGTGTCAGTGATAGTGTAGATATGTGACTTAGGAAGACCAACCCCTCCCTGTGTAGATGGTACATATAACTTTTTTCTTACTAATGCATGTTTTTTTTTTTCTCCCTGTCAGAGAAAAGTACAAAGTTGTCATTGTCATTTGTCAAGTATATCACTTGAAGCCAGAGTAGGTAAAGGTCTTGCAACAAATTAAAATTAGGACAACAGCATCATTTTAACTATTTGTGCTCTGCTTAGGGAAGGAAGGGCCAAATCATGCCATGTATTGGTCAAAGAAGTCATACACTCTGATTTGCAATTAATATTGTATATAAGAATATATCTAAAGTATCTATCCATAATAATCCCTTGATATTATGTGTGGCTGACTATTTCGAATGATATAATGGTAGCATCAGAAAAAAATGTGCTGTGCTTGACAAGTAAGGGAAGAATTTCGGTCTTATGCAAATTTAAACTTAATACTGATGAATGTTAATGAGTGGCTTTTCTAGCCCTATAATGCAGTCATTTGCAAGCCATGAAGAGAGAATAGTTCTTGAATTATTAATAGTAACTGGAGCTTGAAGGTGTTGTTGCATAAGAATAACATCCAAAATACAAGCAGCTATGATGAACAAGAGTAGGGAAAGGGGACAGCTGTCACATACCTCTTGTAAGTTTGATCATAGATGAAATGATCCCATTAGTATCACGGCAAACACAAGATATAGAATATGCCAGCCTGCACCGATGAATAAATCAAGGGGAAAATCCATATCATGTAGAAAAGTTGAAATAAAATAGCATTGTAACGTGTCAAATGCTTTTTGAAAAATTAACAATACTGTGGCTAAGGGGAGTCTCATTCTTTGTTCTTTCAAGTAAAAATTAATCCATAAGCAAATTAGATCAAGGATCCCCAGTATGCCTTTGATAAACCTTTGTATAGCTATAAACTGTGGCAGAAAACATTCTAGTCCGATAGCTAAAGCTTTGGCACAGATTTTTACATCTAACTGTAGTAAAGAAATAGGTCTATAATTGAAAAAGTTCAGAGGGTCTTTCCCCGGGATAATAAAAAACAGTACCATTACACAATTGGCCTTAGCAGGGAAATATCCTAACATCTCCACAGCCAAAAAAATATGCATGCAATGGTTGCAGCAACTCATCCATATAAGCCTTATAGAAATGAGGGGTAAGGCCATCTAATACCCATGCTTTCCCTGGGGATACCTGCTTAATAGCTCCCTTAACTTTCTGAATCATTATGGATTTATTCAAAAGTGATTTATATTCATTTGGTTTCTTGGAAATATTACTGTAATGTAAATACACACAGGACTCAATGTCAGAGTTAGAGGAAGGATGCTTATGTATAGACTGATATTCACAGAACATGATTACACTGATCTCTCATGAGTTACTAGAGTTAAATCTGTTTGTTCTTTGCAGGACTCTAAGTAGGTTCTCAGAACTAGAGACAGAAAGATGACAGAATGGGAAGATGCCACAAACTTATTTGGACTGCAGGTTAGAGATTGCCTTCCCTATAAAGGACTGACATTGGGGTATAGGCAAAAATAAAGAAATAGGGGGTCCTAAATGAAAGACCAGCACTGGTAGAGTTTTTAGTAGAATCTAGAACAGAAGCTGCCATTAAAAAGGGAATAATTAGCACAGCATATAAAATATTGCATGATAACTATACAAATCAATCAGAGGAGGCTAGAAAGGATTGGGAAGAGAGATTGGATAAGCAATTCATAATGAAATAATGGGAAGACATAGGTATGTCTCTCATATATGCAATAAAATCAAGATGATTTAGGATTTTTAGTTGGAAATGTTTACATAGATATTTTTATACCCCAAGTAGACTGTAGAAAAATTTTCCCCATGTAGACAACAAATGTTAGTGTTGTGATGGGGAGAAAGAGGTAATTGGGAACATATTTTCTGGAAGTGCATGAGTTGGTGGACTTTAAGGATTCCCTGTGGGATGCACTGTGGGAGACGCTGGGTGGGCAGATTGGTGTGATGAGGGCAATGATTTTTTATGAGCTATGATACAGAATCGGAATTGCCTAGACATGGTAAGACCTTGCTGCATCTAATTATGGTGGCTGCCAAAAAAAAAAACAATCACTAGAAAATGGAAATCAAAATCTAAACCAACTACTCTAGAAGTAGTGAATATTGTAACAGAGAAAAAGCAATTGGAATTGAGATATTTAGAAAAGACTAGGAGCAAACTACAAAGGGAAAAATGGGAATTGTAAGAACAATACATACCAGGGGAGGGATGAGATTTAAAAGAAGACAGGACATAAATGAGCTATATAATGGATGATTGAAAATGATTGGATAGATTATAAGTGATGCTTAATGTTTGCGATTGTGAGTATGTCAGTATGGTTTGTGATTTCCAAGAGGAACTAAACCCGCACATAAGGCTGCTGTTTAATCTTAGCCTTACTACAGGATACGTACCCAATGAGTGGTGTACAGCAACAGTGGTCCCACTCCACAAAGGCTGTGCTTCTACGGACCCTGGAAATTACCGCCCCATAAGCTTGACGAGCCTGGTCTGCAAAGCTATGGAAAGGATCATTATGGAACTCATAAACAAAGACATTGGGGACCTACAGATATTGGATCCTACCCAATTTGGCTTTGTCAAGGGCAGATCCTGCCTTTTGAACTTGGTCAACTTTTTTGAAACAGTCACTAAGGCCATTGATGAGGGCAAGGCAGTTCACACAGCCTACCTTGACCTTGCAAAAGTCTTCGACACAATACCCCACTCGGGCATCATAGACAAACTCACCAGCTTAAATGTAAACCCATATGTTGGGCTGATGGGCTGCAAACTGGCTCAAGGACAGAACCCACAGGGTCAGAGTTGCTGGAGCCATGTCAGACTCAAAGCCGGTCACAAGTGGTGTCCCACAGGGCTCAGTCCTGGGACCCCTTTTGTTCGGCATTTATTTCTCTGAGGTGCAGGCAAACATAGGAGGATTGTGGCTGACAAAGTTCGCAGATGACTGCAAACTGGGCGCCATAACTGATACTCCAGCGGACACAAGCATCCTTCAGAGAGGCCTCATAGAAACAAATAATTGGTGCCAGAGCCATGGCCTTAAGCTGAACGCCAAAAAATGTATAGTCATACCCTTTGGGAAAAACAAGGTACCCACAAATTACCACATAGGTGGTAATCTATTAAGTACGGAAGAGGTACTCAGGGACCTAGGGACCCAAGTTGACAGTAACCTTTCATTTGACACTCACATTGCCAAAGGGGTTAGGAAGACCTTCTATATTGCCCACCTTATCACAAAGGGATTCACATCTAGATCAAGAGAGGTCATTGTGCCCCCGTACTCTTCTCTTATCAGGCCCATGATTGAGTACAATGCCCCATTTGGGATGTATCTTACCCGACACCTGCAGTGGTTGGAAAGACCCCAAAAGTTACTCACCAAGAGGATAAAAGGTCTCAAACATATGTCATATGCTGCCCGGCTGAAGAAACTCCAGCTCTATTCAGTCGCATACCGCCTACTCAGAGGTGATCTATGCCTGACGTACAAGGCCATGTCCAATCCGGAATTAATGGACATGCTCCACCTCAGGAAATCCAAATCCACCAGAGCCATGAGAGTGAGAGATTTGTACCTCAACACAGAAATAAATAGGACATGCTGGAGGGACAGATTCATAACCCAGAGGCTCCCTACACTCTGGAACAGAATCCCAATCCATGTTAGGCAGAGTCCCTCACTAACTCTCTTCAAGAGAAACCTTGACGAGTGGATGGGAGATCGTAGGTTTACCCCGGGGGTCATCTCTGTGTCACTACTAGACAGAGGCACAGTAAACTAAACCCTAAATGGGCGTAGTATACTCATTCCAAGGGGTGGTGAAAGCCACACACACTCTGGCTAGGCTTATAAATGCCCTAGGGCAGATAGCCTAGTACGAACCTATGAACCTATTTAAAATGCTGGCAATTGGATTGTGTCTGTGTGGTTTGTTTTATTTATATAAATGCATGTTTGCCTATTTCGTAAGTGATGGTTTAATAAAGATGTTTCTTGTTTTAAAAAAAGGGCAGGAAATGAATAATTTATATAGTGTTGCTTAGGTTATATGATATATAGAGATATATGTGAATTATAATGTTTGTAAACATGAACTTGTTAACACAGTTTGATTACTTTTATATAAATGTAAATTTGCCTATGTCACAAGTGATAATTGAATAAAGGTGTTCAAGAAAAAAATAATTTCTTTGATTGCATTTCCTTGATAATACTTTTGGAGAGGTAATCCCCTTAGCTCAAAAACTAACTTATATCTTTCCCATTTTGTATTGCTCTGAGCACTATGCTTGCCCTACACTTTCTACCTGTTTCATTGAGGTGAAGAAGTGCTGATTAATTGTTGTATCCTGAATTCTTATATAAATATTCCACATTTACTATGTCATCTTTTAGTTCCCTCAGTCTCAAGTGGATTTGAGTATGAGATGATTTATCTATTTCTGTACATAATTGCTTAAGTTTTGGCTTAAAGTTTTGCCAGTTAGCAGCTGGAAATTTAGTCGTATTAAGGTGACATATCCAGAATCCCAATATCCAGCTCAGAAGATGCATATATAAATCCTTTATTTTGATTCAGAGTGGGTCAGACTTCCATAAGTATGTTCTAACATGCATGAATGCTTGGCTAATGACAACTAATAACAATGAGTGATCTGCACAGGGTGTAGGAATAATCTGTATACAGGTGACCTGGGAAAGGAAAGGGCTAAAAATAAAATCATATCCAGCCTACTCACACTATTTGTTTTATTACTGAACTGTGTATATTCTGTAACATGTGGATTAAATAAGCTCCATGTAGGCAGCTGCACGTACTATCAATTTTGCTTACTATTGCATGCTGCCTTTGAGATTTTGGACATAGCTAAAGAAAGTCTTGTGGTTGTCCTTTGCTGGGAAGCTAGCATTAACTCAAATCTGACTTTAGTTGGCTTAACTTACCCTTGTAGTTCTTTGTATTGATTGACAACAGTGTTTTTATCATGCTGGGCAAGGTACTTCCTAATCTTGGCTATGACTTTTAACTTTTGTTGTACAACATGTTAACATTTGAATTCCAACTCGGTTTGTTTTTTTGTTTGTTCTGGGATTATTTGTGGTATTTCTATCATTAAAATCTGAACAATGAAAAATAAAAAGTCGAAGGTGCATAATGTTTAACAGCTTGATAACTCTGTGCACACATTCAGTGATGGGTGGAACAGCTACAGTGAGTAAAATAACTAGCGCTTCCTTAATAAAAGCAGAAATATTATAGGTTTAACTAGACAAATTCAAATATTTTAAGTGCTTCAGCTCAAGCACTGTACATATCAAAGCAATTAACAAATTCAGCAGTAAATAACATACTTAATCATAAAAATGTGACATCAAACAAGTACATTTTAGAAGCACTTTGAAAACTTGCAACTGTAGGTATTTCCTGAAGTCAGCCTGGAAGCTGGTATCCTACTGAATGAAAACCAGGAGAGTCCAAGTTGTACAGTGCAATAGAAAGAAGGTGTTGTGAACTAGAACTAAGTGAATGAGAAGGAATATAGGTGTGTAAAAGCTCCTTCAAATATGGTGGCCCTTGATTGCGAAGAGAGAGAGAGAGAGAGAGAGAGACAGCATAAGAAGAATCTTAAACATAATGCAATATCTGACAGGGAGCCACTGTCAGGCAGCTACTGTAAACTACACAAAACTGAAGTAATATGATGATGTCTTGAAACACCGAATAACAAACGTGCAGCAGAATTTTGAACAAGTCACGAGAGTGCAAGTACAGAATAAGGAAGACCAAGAACTAAAGTGTTACAATAATCTAAACAAGAGGAAATCAAAGCATGAACCACATTAAAAAGATCATTAGGAGGAATAAGGTACTTGATCATATTCTGAAGATGGAAACAGGATGACTTCACAACCGCTGAAATATGGTCCTTAAGTATCAACCAGTTGTCAAGAGCTACACTAAGATCACACACCTTGGACACAAATTTCAGTCTGTTGCCATTATACTGAATGTCAGGCATCAAAACTGGAAACTAAGAGTTCCTCAAGGTAGCGTGAATACTCATTGCTACCATTTAGAAATATTGAGTTTAACCTATTACTAACAATCAAGTCATGTATAAGTTCCAAGTCATAAGAAAAAGAATTAAGGCCTAACAGTGAGTCCTAAGGGAATGAGTGGTAAAACTGTGCATCGTCAGTGTAGCAATGATATTGCATGAATATCTAATGAAGAATGTCTCCTAGCAGCAATAGATAGATGGTAAATAATAGTGGTCCAAGGAGAGAGCCCTGTAGAACCCCACAATCCAGAGAGTAGGTGGAGGAAAAGTTCACATCAGACATAACTCTCTGAGTGAAACCTGCCAGGTAGGAAGCAAACCAATTCAGTATACCACCAGAAAGGCCACAGTAATGTTCTAGTCCATCTAAATGGTCCACTAAGTCAAATGCAAACAAGAGATCCTAGAATAATGACGTTGGTCTCTATTAACTAGGATATTATTAGAAACTCTTGTGAGAGCTGTCTCAGTAATGTATCATGCCCTAAAACCAGACTGAAATGGCTCTAAGATGACCTGATCAAATAAAAATGAATCCTGTTGAAGGTAAACTACTTTCTCATGAACTTTTCCCCAAAAAAGGAGGTTATAGATTGGACAATAGTTAGCAAGGTCATCAGAATACAGTACAGCTTTTTAAGGATTGGGGTCACCAATGCTTCTTTCAAGCATGTCGGAAATACATCAAGCCTAAGAAAGATGGCGATGATCTCAAAGATTAGTGTACCAATGACCTCAAGAGATGCCACCACAAACCAAGAAGGACATTAATCCAAAGAAAAAGTAGTAACTACCTTAATGGAGATCATATTGTTCATGTCATCAAAGTCAGGAATGTCACAGTTTCCAACCATGAGGATCAGAATCATCCCATCAACCAGGACAATGTGAAAATGAAAAAGAAGATGTAACCACAGAGGCTTAGTTAGGGTTAATTTTAGTGGAAAAGTAGAGAGTAGCCAGTTGACATTCAAATGCAATAATGCATCAATACAGATGGTAGACAGGTAGCCAAACTGTTGCCATCTTGTTCAATATTCTCTTGCAAAAGATGAACACATTTTTGATAGAATATTGCTTAGGATGGCTGATACTGAAGTATCTCAAAGTTACAGCGGGACATGAATTTAACTTTTGAAAAACACAATTCACTTTGCTACAGAGGATGAATTAGTAAAGAGACAAAATGCTAATCTAAGTGCTACAAATGTCATGTGATGTAAAACACAAAAAATGTGATATCTGGCAAAAAGAGAGGATATTCAAAATAAGCATGTGCATAAAAAAGCAAAATAATTGCAAGCTTGGCAAATGCATGAGATGCAACTACTATCATACTCAGAGCAGTGTCCTGCATATGACAGAAGACGTAAGAAATGCAGCAAGATGGAGCATTTTGATGTTGTGTACAACTAGGCTAATAAATGAATCTGCTGAGAATAAAACAGAATAGAGCATTCAGTAAGCCTGGGTTCAGTCACTGCTATAGGAAATGCTGAATCAGACTGGTAAGTTAAACTCCCGATACATGGAACTTCTGTAAGCTTTAAAATAGATAAAGGGGCTGATGTTATTACAGTGTCATGTGCTACTTATAAAATCATCAAATTGTCCACAACTGCTTGAAGTAAAAATAGAAATACATAAACCCACAAAAAAGCATGGGGGAATTCCTAACAATGACTGAGTAGAAAGGACACAAGTTTGAGTTGTGAATCTGCGCACTAGAAGTTCTATATCTGAATAATCTTCTTAGTAAAACGCTGGCATGCAAGTTGGAGCTGATTGCAAGAGTAAATTAAATTAATATAGATACGTTTGTGAAAGTTGGTTTGCTTAACTGTGAGCCAGCAAAGATAAAGCTGAAGCCATACGCCATCTCATGCGCCCTGACCACACCCAAAAGGATACTGTTTCCTGTATTCTCTAAAGTAGAACCAGAACTCAAATGTATACAGACATTTGCTGTGATTGAAAGTGAAACTGAACCCATTGCAAAGCAATTGATTGTGTACCTCTGGCACCAATTATCAAAAAGAATGTCAATGTGAGAATGTGTATTAAATAAAAAAAGTGTAATGAAGCAGTCTTGAGGGACAGGTTCATCCTTTTTACTTTTGAGGATATTACTCTCTTGCTGGTGCTAGAGTGTTCTCCACATCAGATGTTTCAAGTAGACTTTGATAGATACCACTCTAGATAGAGAGAGACATAGTTTATAGCGAACAAATATTTTCAGTCTAACTGGAAGGTTTTCTTTGCAAAATATATTTATTGTGCAAGTTTGTATCAGATCTGTCCAGGTGTTGCCTCCACTAACAGATTTTATAATGAATAATGTACTTTGGTCATGGGAGAATGCTCAAGATCTATCGTTTTGCAGGGTTAAACATCCTGATATATGTTTTAATGCTCACCTATTACTACATCACAAAACAAACATCCAGGAGTGCTGATGATAGTAATCACATTCCAGGTGTCAGTTTACTCCCGGCGGATGTACAAGTTCTACCACCTGTGGCATATTGCTCCAGAATGCTAACTGATGCAGAAAAATAGGAAGAGTGCCTTGGACGTATGTGGATATGTGAGAAGTTATCAAATTACCTATTGGAGCTTGAGAGTCCAGCTCCAGACTAACCACAGAAACTACACAGATTAATTCTTGCAATTTGACCAAAGCATTACCAAGATATCACAGGTTGCATCTGAAACTGAGATGCTGAGCTGTTTCAGTACCAGAGTGATCCATATACCTGGAATGCAAGTGACTTTTTCTGACATGTTTTTAACAAATCCAGTACTTGACCACGTACAATCTGATATTAAAGAAGTTGTTGTTGCATAAGTGAAGAACATCGTGGCAAATCAACTAGTATCTACTAAAGGGCTTGACATGCTGTAAAACAGGATAATGAGCTGCAGATAGGCATTAAACTTATAAGAGATGGATGACTTAATCATTAGACACAGACAAAGCATCCAGTGTACAAATGCTATACTGTCAGGGCACAATTGTTCTAAAAGCAATGGTTTGCTATATATCAAGACAGAATGGTTGTACCATCTTCACAATGTACTGAAGTGCTTAAAACAATATACAAATGACACCAAGGCATGACTAAGTGCTATGAAAGAGGCAAAATGTCAGTATGGTGGCCCATTATTAGCAAGGACATTGCACAGCTTGTGTCAGCATGCTGTTTTTATGTATGTATCTTTGCGGAGCTTTTCTCCCAGGGCCTCCACTGAAAATGGGCTCTATTCAGGCCCAGTGGACTTTCCCTGTTAACAAATGCAATAAATAAATAAATAATAATAAATACCAAAAAAGATTCTTCACCAACCATATCCTCACAAAGCCCTTATGTCCTACTGAGTTACTTCATACATTAGTACTGGACTAAATGTAGCACTGCTGATATATGTCCAACAGATCAGGAGTATGTTACTTGTTTTAAAATCTAAACCAAGACCAAAGCTTGTTGTTTTTGTTCTTTTCAAATCTGTTAAGAAGATTGCCACAATGCAAAATATAGATATGATAGGCGATACTACAGTCTACTCATATTTCTACCCAATTAACAAGTGTGACAAAAATGAATGAGTGGGAAAATGTGAAATGACTAACATCACAGTGCAAAAAATCAGGTGAACCACAATCTTATGTGGTGAAAATGGATAAAAATGCCATTGATAGATGTAACTAGAGATATCCAAGTTATTCTTGAGGACTCTCCCCAAAATAGCTATATAACAGCTAGACATGCCCAAGTGTTTGAATGAAGAATGATGAGGTGTTTAGCTAACTGAAGTATACATATTCCATCTCTGCAGCCAGCTATTTGAGATGAAGGTGGATGCTCCAAACTTGAAAAGAGTCATGAAGCTATCCTTGAAATCTGATGTGTCTCTGCCAAGTGCTTCCCCAACTGGTCCAGCTAAAGATGTTAGAGAAGTCTTTAGAATCTCTAACTCTTTGTCTAACCCTCTTCTACAAGTTATTTTCCAATGTGTGATCAGTCATGGTCATGAGATGAGTTTGTCTAACCAATGTATGAGTGTAACTATGCTCATGGGAAGATATGTGACTGATTACCTTTATATCTAGAAATGATACAGTGATTTGTGTTTCTTATGAAAAATTGTATGACAAGCACCCAAGATGTGCTTTTTGAAAAGTACTAATTAAAGTACTAGTTTGAATGCATACAGAGTTTACAATTTTTTTCTATTATTTCCATATTTATAATGCAAATTGTTCTCAGTTTACTCTTAAAGAAGAAGAGGTTGTGATGGTAACTGTGTTTTCACTGTGCTGTCGTTCTCCTAGGAATTAAACTGCATCATAACTGTGAAATCCAGAGGTTAGTGCCCGCTATTAAACAACATGTTAAAGATCTAGTACTAGAACACACTCCCTCAACCTTTCAACACAAGAGTTCTGGACAAAGACAAAAATGATAGGGGGACAAAGGCTCAAAATCAGGGATGCATTTTAAGTATTGCTCTTATAAAGTTAAGAAATTGCTAGAATAACAGATTTTGCACTTGCATGTATTTAGTGAAAGATGTGCTGTCTGACACTCATGTTTGTCATTGTTTTGTGACTTCAGTCATTAATGATTGCCAGAAAATCACAACGTTTATGAAGAACTGATCAAAAATATGAGACAAACATCTGGATGTTCTGTGAAATTCTGGGCATTTAACAGGAGGTATGAACGGCAACCTACATCTATGCCTCCGTTACTGTGCACCAGTGCTAGCTGTATTGTACAGAAACACATCACAGATGATGCAATGTTACCTTCTTAATGACATTTTTACATCATAACATTATATATAATATATATATATATATATATATATATATATATATATATATATATATGTGTGTGTGTGTGTATGTGTGTAGATAGATATTGATAGCTGCAATATATTCAGTCAAATATACACCTTGTGGACAGAGTATATTGGTTTCTCTTTTAACTAAAAGCCATGTTTATTGACATTAGGAGATGTTAAACATTGGCTCGATGACTGTTCCTGTGGTGTGCCTGCTTGCATACAAGCATTCGTTTTACTCCTGAGCTGTAGCTTTTGGTTATATACTGATATACTGAATGTTTCAGCATTAGTGGTGGGCAAACATGTATGAGTGCTTGTGGATTGGGGCTAGAATAAGGGACAGGTAAGGGAATAGATTTTGTAGTGTTTGTATGTGTGTCTGTGTGTAGGTGTGTGTGAATATTTTGGTGTATGTGCGCGTGTGCGTGTGTGTGTGTGTGTGTGTGTGTGTGTGTGTGTGTGTGTGTATGTCTGAGTGTGTACTTTTTGCTTAAAGTGAGAGTAAAGGCTATATAAAATGACAATTTTACAATTTTGGGTGTGCAATGGTGGGTCCACTTTGTAATTTCAAAATTCCGCAATCCTGACATTCTAAATACCGAAGCTTAGGACCTCAAGATTGTGGAATCTCAAAATTAAAAAAAAAAAGAAAACTAAAACAAAAATACATCAAGAATCACATTTTTGCAGGGGGGAATGTGCCCCCCACACCCCTGCAACTTAAATATACCGACTCCAAGATCGCACTAGAGTGAAGAGAATGATAATGTTCCCATTCTGCCCTTTACGACAAGCTCCATGGACAGGTTTTGAGATTTTACAACCTCGAAGTTCTGAGTGTCACTATTTAGAATGTCGGGATTGTGGAATTTCGAAATTACAAAGTGGACCCGTGATGCTATATGTGCAGTATTTCTGTATATCTGTGTGTGTGTGTGTGTGTGTGTGTGTGTGTGTGTGTGTGTGTGTGTGTGTGTGTGTGTGTGTGTGTGTGCGTGTGTGTGTGTGTGTGTGTGTGTGTGTGTGTGTGTGTGTGTTCACGTGTCCATTTACTGTACCTTTCATCATACTGATAACTATATATGCCTTTTGCTTATACTGAAAGTATGACAGCCCTTCTATTTTCACTGGAAAGACAGCATATGTCCAGCTGGCTAACCCCTGGAACTGCATTGTATAGTTATGTCCATTGATAGCCTTGGTACCCATGGTCTTGATATCTCTGCATTGTGCTGGCTCTAATATTTGTGCTGTTTTGTTTATTTGTGGTTGGTTTGCCCACCAACTGCAGGTTTGATGAGTTATATCCCTTCTCTTATCCATTTCCTACAAATCAGAAGTAGGCTTTGTTCATTCATTTTCTTGTGGATTGTCCTTAGACACTGAGTAAAATGTATGCAAATCCATTCATAAAATGGCATTCTTAGTAATAATAAAGTCAGAGAAGTCATGATAGCAGGTTAGACAGAAGAACCTGTTCTGCGATTTCATAATAACAAAGTCTTAGGAGGAAAAGTAAAGACACACAATATATTCTTTATTTAATGCAACCTTACATAGTTTTTTGTGTTATGGAAACCAATCAGAGGTATGCTACTATCAGGTGAAGATCTCCATTATGCACTATAGATGGTCTTTTGATACAGTTGGTATTTCATTAATCAAAATTAATTTTTGCAAAGTTTAGTTTCAAATTCCTCAATATTCAGATACTCTGCAAGCATGTGGGCTGTAAATGAAGAAATCAGATGAGATAACATTACAAAAGAACCTGTAGTTGGGAATCATACCACCTTAGTGTATCTGTTCTGTTCTGCAATAACCTTCTGTGAATTACACACTCTGGTGCCATTTATATCCATAAGTGCTGCATTCACACTTAGTGCAATTAATGCTTTTTTTTGTCTTTATGACAAGGAACACTTTTCACAACTGCTTACACTATCACACATACTCTAAAACACATTTTACCAACACTAGAACTACACAAAAGTATTTTGTAGACCATTAAAAAATACAGTAAGCACTTCATGATTGCTTGTAAATCAGCCTGTAACTTTTTCTTTCCATTTCTCAGATGAAACTCTGTATCAGCAGGAAGCAGCAGCAGAGGAGATTCCCGATGAGCATGTCCCGGAACAGTTTGCTGGCCTCTTACATGGATCCTCTCCAGCCTGTGAATCACCAGAAACACCCTACCAACTTTATAATAATGTCAGGAAGCATAAAGAATCTGAAAAGGGAGCAACTTTACCAAGCTCAAAATCTGCACAGAACTCTGAAAGAGATGGAACATTAGACCAAATTAATGGTGACAGTCCATCACCACAGGTAAAACCAAATAAACCTCAGGTTGTGTATAGAACAATTTTTCATACAAGAGTTAACCAACCAGATGGTGTGACATCTGTCAGCAATAGACCTGTGCAGAATATCGAGACACGGGCCAGCAACACTGGTGCATTTGAGGACCGGGCATGTACTTTAGGAAGGGTAAAATCTGTGCCAAAAACTCTCCTGGAAATGCATTTATCCAAAACTATATCCAAATCAGACTCTAATTTGATAAATTGCTCACCAGTTGAAGAAGAAACACGGGTGAAATGTTGTGACCCTTCACTCATTAAACAGCATGCAATCAGAAGTCCTGAAAGGACACCATCATTTACTGCAGAATGGGATGAAGTAAGTACCACATCATTTAGCTGCGCTGTCAGAACCATCAGAACCATGCCTTTTTAACATGCTGCTACCTGCTTGTGCATGTGTTAACTTCTGCATTGTATGGATGTTAGCACTGCATAGACCTTTGATTTCTGTCAATTCCAGTATGTCATGGGTGTTAATCCTACACAGACATGTGACTCCCGTCGGGATTGACCAGATCATATATGATGTAGAAATGAGAAAGGAGTAAGATAGTAAAATTATTGGATAATAATTAACTTTCACTCTATCAGACTATGAAGCTTGGGAAATGATCATTTTTTACGACAAAACCAAATCTTCCCTCTTTCAACATCTGACATGTTTCAATGATCAGTTAATGAGAAAATACAATTTCATAACTATTTATACATTTATGTTAGCAATACAGAGGTTTTTACAGTTTATTTTTCTTCTTAAATTAGCAACTAATTTTTGAAAGGAAGCATTTTTCCAACAGTGGTAACATAATTCATCTCAGAAGGAATTTGCTACAGAAGGCAGTGTACATTCTATTTAAATACTGTAATAACTATTAAGTACATGGAGGTCTATATGTCCTCTGAGTGCATTAGCTGAAATGCTACTGTATCATGATATCAAACACTTTTGTCAAAACTGTCAGAATTGTAAAACAAAAGTGTATATTTTCCACCTGGTGAAATTCCATTTTAAGAATCACAAGTTAGCTGTTATAATGATTTTCTACCAAGCTGTAGTTTAACTTGTTTTGGTGCTAAATCAACTCAGTATAATTTCTGCTAAATAGTTTTGAAGACGGGTTACCATAAGCAATGTGAATGCACTTTTCCTCAGATGGAAAAGAATGAAAGAAATTAAACATAAGAATGCAAATATGCACACACATGAACCCCCCCCACACACACACACACACTCAAGCACACTCACACACACACACTCACACACACACACACACACACACACACACACACATGCGCTCACAAGATGCACAAAACACAAGCCCAAGCAGGGTGTTTATCTACAAATAATGTCTGCTGAAAAATGAGTCCACCACTTCTCAGTGGCATATCAAGCTGCCGTGGAACTCAGACTAAAAATAACCTAATGGCTGCCATTATTTAATGCTCACTAAGCAGCACTTCTGCTGTTTAGCGAGTGTAAAATATAAAAAAAAAAAATTAATAAATTGTGTGCATTTATGTCTGTGTGTGTAAGTGTATGCATGCATGAGTGCGATTGTGAGATCGATCAAGCCTTTATTTTACACTCACTAAGCAGTGCTTTTGCTGTTCAGTGAGTGTAAAAACTAAATGAAATTGAAAAAAAGTTTCAAGAAATCTGGATAAAGCCTAAAATAAAGGGGGAACAAAGACTTAAAAATTGGAACAGATATTAAATGTTGTTCCTATAAAATTATAAAGTAGCTTAAATAGCAGGATTTGTGTTAACATGAATTTTTCTGAAGGAAATAAAGTCTGAAAGTCAAATATATGTCATTATTTATTTACTGACATTGTTCCCCAATAACTGGCAACAAACCACACATTTTAGGAGTAAGGGACCAAAAAATAAAGTAAATGTCTAGATATTTTTTAAATGATATACTTTAGATATAAAATGCCACCTCTAACACCTTTACATATAATACAGCAACTTTGAAACACTAGGCAAAGGAACTATTTTGCATAAAAATATATAAAAAAATAATATAGTAATAAAAACAAAAATAAGTAAGTAAAACACAACACTTTTACAGATAGCCCATTCTCTAAGTGCAGTAAAGTTCTCCAGTTGTGTGTTATTGTGGAAAAAAACCCTTCCAGGGGTATAGAAGCCCTCTGCCTCCAATGCCAGGCTTCAGAACACCCCAGGCATTATTTCCACAATAACACGCACCCTGTTGGGCATTATTGTCTGCATATCTATCTGTATGCATGTATGAAACACATCCACATATATGTAGAGATGCATTATACACAAACACACACGCACACACACACACACACACACACACACACACATATATATATATATATATATATATATATATATATATATAGACAGGCTGACTGCTGACCCAGGGAAGCACAGTTGTGTTGAGCCATAGGGACATACTGATTAGCACAGAAGAGGGTATTTTTGACATGCTGCTGTCTATAAGGAAATGGATTTGTGGTTTCTGGAATTTGGGACGTGTCTCTATAGATTGACAAGGGTTGTTACAAGGTATCTCTGAAAGATGTTGTTTGGAATACATCCGGAAGCTAGAAAGGAATAAAAGGCTTCTATCCTGCTTGCTGAGTGCTAGTGGAAATTATTGAAACTATCTACTTGTTTTGGGATTGAAATCACTGTCAACAATATGTTGCTCTGGATTAAGGCCCGTGGAAGGATTTGGCTAGCATCCTTATTTATTTATTTTTGTTCTTATTCTCTACGCTTTTCAAGAAATAATATTTTTATTTATTTTTCTGACTGACTAAATCTGCTTAAAGCTGAAAATTGACTAAAAACTGTTCTTTTTGGTCCAGAATATGTTTAAAGTGGCTACTTATATATATTGCAAACAATATGTTTGGCATTTTTAGCCAAAATCCTTGAAACAAGATACAAACAAAAACAAAATCCAGTTCTTGTTGATTTGCTCTTTACATAAGGACTACCCATTTCTGGATACTGCTCTTTCTTGCCTAACTTGTCCAGCAATATCACCCTCCTTTCAAAAGACATTGTAATAATAGGTAGAGATGTTTTCAGTGGGGGAGCTGTAGGCAGAGCTGGATTCCCAGGGTCAGAAATTAAACTAAAATAAAAATCTGACCTTTTCTTTGAAATTTTTGTTCTATAGTATCAGCAAACGTATGAGTGGGAGCCTGGTTGTGTGGGTGCTAAGATTTTAACAGATCATCAGCATTATTTTACATAGGCAGTCCTCTTGAACTCTGGTTATTTGAGCATTTCTTCATGTTATCTTTTACGTGTGGAAAGCTCAGAAATGGGATAGCTAAATAGCTCTTTAATATTATAGTTTCACTGAAAGTAATTTCCTAAGGTGCATAGCTAGATTACTTTGACAAGGTGTCATCATGACCAATTTGTACATAATGATTATTCCTAACTCAGAAGAAATAGTAGAAGGACTTGTGCTCTGTTTTCTCTTCATTTTATGAACCTTTACAGGAAGTGGCAAAGGGTCATGTTGAGTGACCATAAGGACAGATGTGTATTGGCCCTCAAAGGTATGATACAGGTCCTTGTTGCCACCCTGAAGCTGCAGAAAGAATTTTTTTTTTGCCAAGAAATAATTGCTCAAGAAAGTCATAAAGTACAGTATGAAGGAGAAATAGCAGCTGGTTGATATATGGAATTAACCTTTGTCTCACTTATGGTCATAGGCTATTGTACAACAAAACTATGTACCTGATACAACTTTTCTTATTGTGTTGTCTTGGCATATTGGAGGCATCTGTATTTCTGTAGGAACTGATATGCATTCCTGTTGTACTTTGTCCTTTCGCAATGGCTTTAGTGAAGGTTGCTTATGTATTTTACTATCTGGCTTTACGTTCTATTTTTGAGAGCTATCATAGTGCTTGCACCTACTTGAAACAAACTTGTAGATGTTTGCTCCTTAGCTAGATCTAAGGGCTTGGATTTATTTATGTTAGTGAGCAGTTCTAACTCTTTTTCTCATTTATTTATGTTTCTCCCTTCTGGCTATCTAAGTTTGTAGAAGTATTTCTTTGCCAATGTTTTAAGTCATTTTTTCTGTTAAATTGGCATTGAATGCATGTAGTTGTATTTAGTTTGCATTTTGTTTAAACTCAGTTCAATTCTTGCAATTTTTACATTGTTATCTGGAACCAAACAGAACAAGCACTGTGCAGGGTACTCCTCTGGTGCTGTTTGCAAACCACAACTACTCCTGCCTCCACACTTTGAAGTTGCAACTTAGTCTTTTGATGATTCCTAGGACTTATCTTTACTTTGGGAAAGAATAGTTAAAACTATGCAGAAATAATTAAAAAATAAAGCACAGCATGAGACAGAATGCAGCTAAAGTTTTCTCTAGCACAGCTGTGGGACCATGAGTAATCTGAAATGGTGACAAGACCTGAAGACAGCTAATACTGTTGTGGGATATGTAAGACACTCTTACAACACCTATGTCATTCCATAAGAAGGGATAAGACCAATGCAGGTGTTTGCAGGAAAAGTAGCCATCACTTGAAAGACTCTGACCAGAAAAACAGCATGCATATTGTAAATCAGACTGCACATGCTGTGTGTACTATATCTTTAAGAAGCATGTCAAGACATTATGTGCATATATAAATGTTAAATAAACCATGGAACAACAAATACAAATCAAAGACGATGAAGAAGACAACCACTTTCCCAGAAAAGTAGTTTATTAAGTGCTTTTGTCCACAATGTTTCAGCACTTCTTCAAAATAACAATAGAATCAGCCACCCAGCATTTATATATCAGTTAAAACACAATACAATTCAAAACCTTCCCTTCAATAGTTTGAATCTGCAATTTATTGAAAGCCTTCCTATTCAAATACTCTGCTTCATTATGAAAGCATGTACCCCCTACACCAGAAAAAACCCTTGTCAAGTGCCAGTGTGTACGCTTGGCTAGGATGGATACTGATGATTCCGAACATTTGAAGGAATATGATGTTTTGAGATCGCTGTTTATGGTGAGGGGGTATCCTGAGTCTTTTTTAACTGAAATGTTTTTAAAAGTGAATGTAAAAAGAAGGACGGGTCATTTTACTCCCCCCTCCCCTCATTGGGAGGAGGTAATATGGGTAGTGCAGTAAAGAGATGCGTGGATGGTAATGCAATCCCTATTTTTAACACTTAATAGTATTTTTTTTTATTTTGCCTCTATAGTGTGGAAGAATTGGAAGTTATTTTGTTTTCATGAGCAATATAAGGAAATAGTGGGGGAAAAGCCAATAACTGTATATAAGAAGGACCTGTGTTTTAAAAAAATTGTTGAAGAGATCTGGAGAGGTATGTAAAAAAGGGAAAATGACAAAGTGTGGTCATTGCTCTCAATGTCCATATACAGGAGATGGGGAAGTATTTTTTGTAGAAGGTTTTGGGGATATTAAGTTGTTTGGGAGATTTCAGTGTGTAGCAAAGGGGTAGTGTACTTGGCCCTCTGTAAATTATGTAATGCATTCAATGTCGGAAAAAAACAAGTTAAGCCTGAGGAAAATAATTTATCAGCATTTGTATGATATTAGGAGAAGAGACGACAAGAATGCTTTATATAAGCATATAGAATGGAATCTTTCTCATGAATTTAAATTTGTAGTTATAGATCAGGTAACTTTGGGACAAAGGAGAAGGCCTAGTGATGACTTTTTGCAGTTTTTAGAGCTTAAGTGGCAATTGAAAACTGATGCCACTGCTACCCCTGGGCTTAATGAAGCAATGTCCTTGGGTAGTATTTTAAAGCTTAGAGCTGCATATTTTATGCTCTAAAAGAGTATATTAATTGTATTTTTATGTGTATTTTTATATGTGATGTAGTAACGTTTATTAGATTTGGTTAGCCTATGAGTAATAGAAAAAAGTATGGAATTATATGTTAGCATTTTATGTTATGTCTTAAATAGGATTCTATTAGCTATTATGGTGATGCTTATTGAAGGGAGGGTTTTGAATTGTATTGTGTTTCAACTGAATATTAAATGCTGGGTGGCTGATTCTGTTGTTATTCTGAAGAAGTCTTGGAACATTGTGGACAAAAGTGCTTAATAAACTACTTTTCTGGGACAGTGGTTGTCTTCTTCATTGTCTTTGATTTGTATTTTACATGTATAAATATCTAGCATGTGCCATTCCTAGTGCCATTTTGAGAGTGCAGCCAGAGAGGAAGCATCTATAACTCCAGCAGTTAGTTTGTATATAAGTTACTTAAGTTAAAGTCAGTTAACTTCTATCATGATGTGTTTGTACAAAATAAAGCTGCTTGAACAGAACCCACGAAGAGATGGTGTCAGAACCGGGATCACAGAGAATAATATTTGGAGCCATCAGGTGCAAAGATGACAGTGAAGGTAAACTAAGAGAAACATGCACGGAATAGAGCCAGAATGAATAGAAGGTACAATGGAACATTACAAGGGCACAAACTGCATTATCAAACAAACGGGAGGCATGAAAAGGTTTATTAACTAAGGGAGATGTTTAAAACAATGACCTTTAACAAAACGATTGTCAGAAAGACAAAATGAGTATGTTTAAAGTAAAACAAGCATGTTTAAGGGCAAAATGAGTATGTTTAAAGTAAAAGGAGAATGTTTAAGGGCAAAACAGGTATGTTTAGGGTAAAACGAGCACAAGAAAAGGACAATTGGCATGAAAAGAGATTAAACAAGCAAAACAAATATAATAAGGGCAAAAAAGGCACATTAAGCATAAATAAAGCAAGGTGACTATGATTTTGGCAATGGGCTGTATTTTGGCATAACTACGACTTTGCATTGTATCAAGGGCATAACTAAAGTTATTCAAAGTATCTCAAAGTGTGTAAAAATTCTTACAGTGTGTGTTTATTACTGTGTATTTATCTCGAAGAATTTATTGTGTACAAAGTGCAACTATTTCATGAAGTACAGTCAAAGTACAGCCATTTCAAAAATTTTCATGTGCTCAGTGTGTCTATTTGCAAAGTGTCGCCATTACAGAGTGTTTCTTGCACTGTAAAGAGTTGCCTAGCAAGGTGCCACCATTTTGGGGAAATTTCAGTGTGCTGTGTACAGTTTATTCACAAAGAAATTTGAAATTTTATTGACTCTGAGCTTCCCTTGCCCAGTTTATTTTCATGAAGTCATTTGAAATGTTTCTTAAAATGATGATAATTTTCTTTAGCAAGACCGTAATTTCAAGAGTATTATGGTGCCTTAGAGACTTATTTCACAAAGTCCATTTACATAGAGGCGTGCATCGTGCATTTGTTTGATATGTTTCTTATACTGATAAGAGGTGATTTCTTGCAATAAAGTGATTTCAAAGGTGTTATAGTGCCTGAGATAGTTGTTTCGCAGAAAGCCCAATAGCATAATTTCGAAAAGCCCAAAAGCATACTTTCAGAAGCACAAAGTTATAAAATACTGGCATATGTGTATGTGTTTGTGCTTATTTGCAAAACCCCTTCACTGGTATGTGTTAATATGGCCCTTACCACTTGTATTTGATCAGAATATTGCAGAGAATTGGAGAATATTTCAGCAAGAGTATGATATTTTTATGCAAGCAGCTTATTCAGATAAAGATGCACATAATAAGGCATTCATTTTGTTAAACCTAGCTGGGTTAGAGGCCATAGAAGGAGGCCATTCGTTTGTGTATGTACCAGCAGTATATGAGGGAGAAGGTGAAAATTGTCATATTGTTGTACAGGCTGAATCAAGGGAAGACCCCCGGGTTTTTGAAGCGCAAGTTCAGAGAGATGTGTAACCCCTAGATAAATATTACATTAGAGAGGCATTTATTTTACAAGAGAGATTAGAAACCAGGGGAAAACTTTTGCAGCTTATATAACTGACCTGAGAAACAAAACTAAAATGTGACGGTTTGGGGACTTAAAAGTTGAGTTAATAAAGGACAGGCTTTTGTGTGGTATTAATAGTGCTGCTATGAGAAATATCTTGGTTTGTGACAGTGATTTAACATTGAATAAAGCCATAGAGATTTGTCAGATCCATGAAGTGACAGAAAAACAGACTAGTATGCTTGTGCGTAATAAGAGCATAGTTTCAACAGGCTCCAGAGCACACATAGATAATATGCAACAAGTGGCAAACAGAAGTAGGCCTAAGCACATGGTAGCTACAGCCCATGCTGGCTCACCAGGGAAACCACAGAACTTTTCAGCAAGTTCTAAGACTAGTTCCTCAGTGCAGTACAAGAGTGAATCAGCAAGACCCAAGTCCAGCTTTATTAACTGTCACAATTGTGGTGCAAATCATGAGTCTAAAAGAGAGAAATGCTTAACATTTGGTCAGCAATGTCACAAGTGTATAATATGGAATCATTTTCAAAAGTTTTGCAAATCAAGTAAACCCCACATAATTCTAAAGAAAGGTCACACAAAAAAGAAAATTGATCAAGTAGAGTTACAGTATTCTGCTTTTTATGTAGATGGTATATCAGTAATTGGTGAAAGAGTTGATGCAGTGAACTTATTGGCAAAGAACAAAGTGTTTTATACTGTCCGGATCAAGGGTAAATCCACAGAGCTTAAAGAAGATACCAGTTCAAAGTGTAATGTTATATCAGCAGACACATTTGCTAAAGTGAGAGCTAATGAGCAACTCAATGTGGCCAGTAGTGTGAAACTTGTTGCTTATGGAGGTGAAGAAATTCAAACTGAAGGCTCAGTGATGCTTTTATTTTATTTGGCTAAGAACTGTTACAACTTGTTATTCTATGTAGTCCAAAGGCCAGTACAGTCTTTATTGGGTCTCAAAGATAGTTTGAGAAGGAATATGCTTTCTTTTACCAAAGAAATTCATCACATAAGTGCATCTCCTAGTTCCAGTTTTTCTGAAACCATTTTCTCAGAGTATGCTGACGTTTTTGATGACAAGTTGATCAAATTTCCAATCGTGTATTCCATGAAGTTAGACCCAGAGGTCACTCCAGGGATCAGACTGGCAAGAAGAATTCCAATAGCTATGCAGAATAAAGTCAAAGCTTAACTGGATAAAAATGTGCAGCAAGGTGTAATTTGTTCAGTTACAGAACCAACTGAATGGGTGTCATCTATGGTAGCAGATCACAAAAAAGGCTCAGATGAAATCAGAATATGTATTGACTTAAGAGATTTGAACAAAGCATTGAAGAGACTGTATCATCCAATGAGCACAGTGGAAGAGGTCACAGTCCTAATTCTGAATCCCACTGTTTTTTTTCTGTCTTGGATGCAAAAAGTTCATTTTGGCGAGTGATGCTTGATCGCAAATCCTCATTACTAACCACTTTTTGTACCCGGTTTGGCAGATACAGATTCCTAAAGATGCCTTTGGAATGAATAAATTCTGCAAGTGAAGTCTTTCAGCGTGCAATGGAGGAATTATTTTCAGGTTATCCTTGTGCCATAATAGTAGATGATTTATTGGTTACGGGCAATGGTAAAGCAGAGCATGACAGAAACCTAAAGGAAGTTCTAGAGCACGTGAAGTAAACATGAAGCTCAATCCTCTGAAGTTCAAATTCAGACTTCCAGAAGTTACACATGTAGGTCATTTATTTACCAGAACTGGCTTGGGACCAGACCCGACCAAGCAAGCAGCTATTGTAGAGATGTCATTGCCAGACAATGTTCAAACTCTACAGCATTTCTTAGGCATGATCAACTATTCAGGCAAGTTTATACCAGACATCAGTGAGTTGACAGTACCTTTAAGAGAAAGAAAACTAATGTGCAAAAATGTTATATGGTCATGGCTAGAACATCACCAGAAAGCATTTGAAGACCTTAAGCAGAAAGTTGCCACCCCGCCTACATTAAGATATTATGATGTGAACAAACCAGTTACTTTTTCCTGTCATGCTTCAAAATTTGGTTTAAGTGCAGGTATACTTCAAGAGGGAAGATCAGTAGCCTATGCATCTAGAACACTTAACCAAAACTGAGATGCAGTATGCTCAAATTGGCAAAGGACTTTTGGCAATAGTATTTACATGTTCCAAGTTTCATGATTATATTTATGGTCGAGCTATTCAGATTGAAACTGACCACCAACTTCTAATTGCTATTCTAAAGAAGCCTATGCATTCAGCTCCAGCAAGATTACAAAGAATGATGCTCAAATTGCAAATGTACAACTTCAACATGGTCTATATCAAAAGGCAAGCTACTCTGTCTGGCTGATAACTTATCCAGTTCACCCAGAAACACAACGGAGTAACTTAATGCAGAGCATTTTGACTTTGACATGATGGAAGTGTGTAACGTTTCTACCACTAGGCTTGGTGAGTTAAGAGATCACACTGAGATTGATCAAATTTTGTAAAAGCTGAATCATTACATTAATGTTGGATGGCCATAAAAGCAACCTGAAGTGCAAACCTATTTTCCTTACAGAGATAAAATGTTGATGGAGGATGGTATTATTTTCAAAAGACCTAAAATTGTTGTTCCTGTTTCCTTACAACAATAATATATCCAGATTTTGGATCGTGGTTACCCAGGTTCTGCATCCACTAAGAGAATACCAAGAGAATTGGTATTTTGGCCTTCATTATTGAGAGACATTGATAAAGTATTTTCTTCTTGTTCCATATGCAATAGTACTAGACCGGATTTGCAAAGAGAACTACTTCAGCTAAGTCAAGTTCCTGAACTACCTTGGTCGACAGTCGCCACTGATATCTTTGAGTGGAACAATCAACACTAATTGGTATTGGTAGACTCTTATTTGAACTGGTTTGAGATTGACTTACTACCTAACCTAACATCCACAACTGTTATTACTAAGTTGAAATGTCATTTCTCAGTCCATGGTAGCCCACACAAAGTTTTCTCTGACAATGGTACTCAATTTACTAGCCAGTTGTTTCAGAAATTTGCAAGAGAATGGGACTTTGTACATGTTACTAGCAGTCCTGAATATCCACAGTCAAATGGGCTAGCTGAATGTGCAGTGCAAAGCAATTACTTGAAAGGTCAAAGCATTACAATACCGATGTCTGTTTGAATTATCTTAATCTCCGAAACATACCCCGTGGCGATATTCTTGGTTCACCTGCTCAAAGACTTCTTTCCAGGCAAACTAGAATGACTCTACCTATTAGTTCCAGTTTATTGAGGCCTAAAGCTAAGAACAATAGAACCATAAAGGCTCAACTTTTCAAGAAGCGTTCGATCCAGAAGTCCAGTTATGACAAAAGGAGTAGATTTCTTCATTCGTTGAGGGAAGGAGAAACAGTGAGAATACAAATGATGAAAGGTTTGGACCGGACTTGTCAAGTTACAGGCATATGTGCCAAGCTGAGATCTTACCTGGTAGAATCCAAGGGTATGGAGTACAGGGAAACAGCAGACATTTACTTCCTGTACCGGAATCATCACCACAACATCATTTTGATGACACAGTCTCTAGATCTTAGAGTGAACCAAATGTTGTTTCCATCCCAGAGTGTATTTCTATGTCTGATTCCATTCCTGTAGGTGTTTCAGACAATTCAAAGACTGAGCATTATACAGAGACAGCTCCAATTGCTAAGTCCAATTCCCCGTTTTATGTCACATGATATGGACGAGTATCCAAGCACAGTGTGAAATGTACAACAACATAGACTTAACTGAGTATATATGTATTTTATCTTGTGTAAATGCATGACGGAAAACTGTGTGTGATATCTGCATGCTAAAGAGATCCATAACATTGCATGTTTTATTTTTCAAGAGGGAGGATGTTGATTAGAGTGCACATGCTGTGGGTACTGTACCTTTGAGAAGCATGTCAAAATGTTAGGTGCATGTGTAAATGTCTAGCACATTCCATTCCTAGTGCCATTTTGAAAATGCAGCCAGAGAGTAAGCATGTATGATTGCAGCAGTTAGTTTGTATACAAGTTACTTAAGTTAAAGTCATTAAACTCCTGTCGTGATGTGTTTGTACAAAATAAAGCTGCTTGAACAGAACCCACGAAGACTTTTCTGTTGTGTCCAAAGTAGGAGAGTGACACAAATGATTGATAAACTCAAATGTTGTGATTTACTATTACATTGACCCTCCCCAAAGAAGAACAGATACACACTGCAAACATTTCTTAATCTTTACACTTTCACTCTGCCTACAGTGTTATCATCATCATCACCACCCTTTTTCCCATTTTCTACATGGGGTTAAGGTGTGATGCCCACTGTTGCCATCTTTCTCTAGTCAATGCCACTCTCCTGCCTTCTTTTACACTCATGCCTGACTGTCCCCGATCATTTCTCACACAATCCATCCACCTCTTTGCTGGGCACCCTTGTTTCCTTTAGCTTTCTTCCTGTCTGTCAAAATCTTTACCAGATTGCCTTCTGCTTTTCTGCACATGTGCCCAAATCTGTCCTCTTTGGCCTGTTTTGTAGTTGGAGCTACAATGGCTTCTGCTGCTATGTCCTCATTTCTTAATCTATCCCACACTGTTCATTCTACTACCTGTCTCTGGTATTTCATCTTGATCACCTCTAGCTTCCTCAACTGCTCTGACTTTACTTTCCAGATTTCTGTACCATATGGTAGTACTGGTCGCACCACTGTCTTGTACATCTTACTTTTCAGCTTCTTTAGCATACTTCTGTCACATACTACACCTGACAGTCTGTGGCAGATGGCTGCAGCCCATCTGATTCTAGCTCTGACCTCCCCATTCAGACTTCCCTTCTCTTCAACCACCCCTCACAGATACCTGATGCTGTTAACCTGCTCTACTTTTTCCCTTCTGTCTCAGTTCTCAGCTTTTTCTGAACTCCACCATTTGCTGTCATTACAACTGTCTTATCAGTACTCAGTTTCATCCTATGTGCCTTCAGTTTTCCATTCTATTCTCCCTATCCTTTGCTGAAGTTCTTGCTCTGACTCTGCCTGTAATGCTGCATCGTCTGTATGCAGCTACTTTGTTGATATGTCTCCTCCAACTTGTTTACTGATGTAGTCCATCATCACTGTGAACAGCAGTGTGCTCAGAGATGAACCCTGATGCACACCCACTCCCACTGAGAACCCTTCTGTGAGACTAAACATTGTTTGTACTTCAGTCACTGGGTTCTTGTACACAGCCGACACTAATTCTACCAATGTTTCCTTAACATTGAACAACCACAGGACTGCCCAAATCAGCTTTCGTTGGACCTTGTCATATGCTTTCTCCAAGTCTACGGATGCCCAGTTGGACTCTTTCCTCATCTCTAGCTTCTTCTCAACTATCTGTCTCACTGCAAACATCAGATCAGTTGTGCTGCATCTTGATCTGAATCTGAACTGTTCATCTCCACTCTTACTTTCTACTACTCTGTGCCTTTGTTTATAAATTACTCAGTTCAGAACTTACATACAATGTATCAGAAACTGATACCTCTGTATTGTTCACAGCTGTAAATGTCCCCTTTGTTCTTCTCCCCTGTCTCATCCTGTATCTTTAGCATATCTACTGTAACCAAATCTGAGCCTACTGCTCTACCCGACTTCATTTTCCTTAGTGCTCTTCTTACTTCTTTTATATTGGGGCACCTCCTCTTCTCTTGTCATAGGCTGTGTCTGGGGCAGTACAGCTTCTGTGGGGTTTTCTTCATTCAGAAACTGCTGTAAGTACTCCTTCCATCTGCCTTTGATGTCCTGTGGGTATCTGAGCAGATTGTTGTTGGCATCCCTTATATCTTCTTTATCTTTCTGTCTTTGCCTTGCAACCTGTTCCATCTACTGACTTACTTTCCAGAACCTTGCAGAGTACCTTTGATACCTTTTTTCTTTGCTATTGCAATTCCTTTCTTAACTTCTTTGTTAGCCAACCAGTATTCCTTCCTGACCTAGTCCATCTTTTTTATCTCCCACTTTTTCCTGCACTCCTTTCTCTTGATGACTTCCTGGACTTCTAAATTCCACCACCATTTTTCCTTATGCTCCTTCCTTCCATACCTGGCTCGGCCACATATCTGTTCTATAGGCGTTATGCATGCTGTTTTGAGGCGTTGACATTTTTCTTTAACTCCACCTATTTCCTCTTCTTCTTAAGGTTCTAGAGCCCTGAGTAATTCCTTGAACTGTTATGATTTCTCTCCAGTCAACTTCCTGGTCTTCAGCCTTATCGCTGTTGACTTTAGAGCCTTCTCTGATCACTTCTTGCAGCTGATTGTGGTAACCAGTGGTTTATGCTGTGGGCTGACTGTTTCACTGGGAATGACTTTGCAATTACTGATTCTACCCCAGTGCCCTTTCCTTACTAAGAGGAAGTCAACCTGAGTTGAATGTTGACCACTCGTATGCGATCTTGTGTGTCTCTCTTTTTGAATCACATGTTGGCTACTATCATCCTATTTGCCAGGCAGAAGTCTAAAATGGCCTCTCCTTCTTTATTTGTGTTGCCCAACCCATGTGGACCCAACCAGTCCTCAAATCCTGTTCTGTCTGTCCCAATGTGTGCAGTCAAGTCATTCATCATTAACACCAATTCATGTTGTCCTACATTATCTAGTAGGTCCTCCAACTGATGTCTGAATGCACTTTTTTCCTAACTATCACAACCCTGCTATGAGGCATAGGCTGAGATTATGAATACTGTCTTTAGGCTGGAGTCTGATTGCCATGAGTGTCTCATTAATTCTGATGACATCCCTCACTGCCTTCTGAAGCCTCACCCTCACCACAATTCCCACGCCATTTCTAGCCTTATATCCTCCTGAGTAGTATACTCTAGATTCTAATCCACATGGCTTTGTTGCACTGTCCTTTCATCTTGTCTCCTGGATACATAGGGTGTCCAGCCACCTCCTTACCATCATGTCATCCACTTCCAAGCTGCATCCTTTCTGTGAACATACATTGAATGTAGCAATTCTTAGTTCACACTTGGCAGGTGGATTGGTTTTATGTCCAGCGCTCGCTTAGCAGAGCAATCCCAGGTAACCCAGGCTGGGCAACCGGACAATTGATGGCTCGTAGCTTATTGAATTAAGGCTGCTGGGCTTTATGGCGGGCACACACTGGACAATAGAGGCACGTACACCCTTCCTAGCATTAGCATGGGTCCCTGGTGTACATCTGAGTAGACTGGGTCCTCAGCCCACTTATCACTGGCAAATACCATGCCCATTTCGTGACATTAATTAACACAACTGAATCACCTGGCACCATATTTTACACCATCAAAAGGCTAGCCCTCCCAAGGTGTGTAATCTTTGACCCATATTCTCCTATCATGAGGATACTGTGCACCACAGTAGATTCACAAAGTGGCCGTTTGGTTTATATGACTCTTCCCCCTATTCGGCACCATGTAGAGTGTGTGCTGCTGCCCACAGCTCCATTCTTTGGGGGCTTTGAGATGGAAACACTCAGCATGTTTTTCAGAGGTGGGAGGAAACCCACAGAGACACATGGAGAACATGCAAAGTCCAACAAACATCGGACAGATATCAGGATCGTACCTTGTACCTTATACATGGTAGGTTAAGACCTTAACCATTATGGCAACTGGTCCTAAGTAGCCAGTTGGAGTGCTATAATATGCTCTTATACATAATTTTCTGCTGAACTTTTGGGATTGCATGAAAAATGCATTTTTGCTACATCTACATGCAGAGCGGCCACTTGGTTTGTGCAGTGTGCAACTGCTCATTTGAAATGACATATTTGGGAAGTATGTTTGCATTTAAATAAAGTAATAACCTGTTAAAGGTTTTGAAACACCATCACTGTTTGCTGCAAATGAAAGATAATAAATCCATCACTTTTAATAGCACTTCAGGAAAAAAATCTTGTCAGCCTACTGCTAAAGCTATTTTGTATAATTATAGCCCACTGAACTTTGAAATATCTATATTTCAGTTTTCTTTACATAAAAACATCCTTTCAGAGTTTACTTTTCTGGATGACAGCTTGGCAAGGCTGGAAATATGGTATATTAAAACAGTAAGAGCATGCTGTGAAACATGCTGTAGAGATTAATACAATGTCCTTGGTTTTAAAGTGTTACAGTAAAAAAAATATACTGTCTGAACTTAATTGATGATGGGGTATGCCATTGTCCTACTTTGCCAATATTGTTAGATGTCTTGATGGTTTTTTTTTTAAGTTTGTGTGTGACAGGCAAGGTGCTTCATAGCAATAACTATTTTAAATACAGAGTTCAAAAGACATCAATAATACCTTTTCACGTTCAGGCCTACTGACTTCAGTTAAGATATGTAAAAACAAAAAAGCTTGAAAACAATATAAACTGTCAGCGTATAAAATAACATAGTTTTGACTGGTGATGTGTTAAATAAACTAGTTATTAAAACATATGTTAGGTGTGAAACAGTTGTCTTTGGACTGCTTAAAATAAACAAATCAATTAATTCTTCATTTTAATGAGAGTCAACCCAGTTTCAAATAATGTATACTCTGACGTATACCATACTGTGTCCCCAGAGGGAAGCTTAAAATAGAGTTAAATTAATTCTGCATTTTTTAAATAAATATACTTCAGGATTTTCTGAGGAAAAAAAACCCAGCAATCCACAATCAAAAGTCTATCATAGTAAACGGCTGTTTGATAGTGAAATAACTGTGAAAAAGCATCAAAACATCAAATCCTATTTAGCTCGCAAGTGTTATGTATATGCTGAAAGCAAGATTTATATAAATTCAAAGAAATAATCTGAAATCATTTAGAATGCTTATATAATTGTCTTTTCTAAGATTTCTCCATATATCTTTCATTTATTCTAGTCATATTTAATAGAAATTATACTCTTTCCTTTTTTAGAATTAACTTTTGTTGATGAAATTTCAAGCTGTTCTTGAAAAATTATAATATTCATTTCACACGATTGTATGGAACCCTAATATGTATTCTTATCATTTGGTATGGCACCGCATATGTAAAGTAGAATTGTGTTAAGCTGAACTTACATAGCAGTAGAGGTTCAAATGATCACTGCTGCAGTAGCCTTAGCTATATGAGTTATGTCCTACAAAGGATAAAACAGCGAGCCAGCTTCCAAAGCTTCAGGGTACCTTCCACACACCCAAACAGTTAGGCAGTTTGAGCTCATCTGACTAAAATACAAGTTTGGATGCAAAGCCCTTCAGAGCTTTTCATGCCAACAGCAGGATGGAGCCTGAGACCTGGAGGGACAAAGCTAGGAGCAACAAAAAATAAATGTCCACATCCTGGCATAAAGAGCACACCAAAAAACAAGAGAGTGGGTGGAGAGAGGGAGCAGCTACTGCAGCAGTGATCATTTGAACATCTACTGTTATGGTAACTTTATTTACACGGCTGTACTATGTTCATCATATTGATCCCTGCTGCCTTAGTTAAATGGGTAGAATACCCTAGCTAACTACATTTGGGGAGGTGAAAGTAGAAGAGTCCAGGAGACCCTGGAGAATGGTTCTAGCAAAGCCTTATATGGACCTAGAGAAGGAGTCAAGCTTATGTTGCTTTGTAAAAGTATGTACAGAAGAGCAAATTGGAGCTTCTAGAATACCTCTAGAATCCAGCCCTTTCCAAAAAGCCATAGATGAAGCCAAGACCCTGTTAGAGTGGGCCTTGACCCTGACTGGAATAGTTTTGTTATGGTGAGTATAGCAAAAGGTAATAGCCTTAGACAGCCATTAGTAAGTAGTCTGTCTTGACACAGGTCCCTTCTTACCTTCACAAGAAATGTAAAATCGATTTGACGATCTCAAAGATTTAGTTCTGTCAAGACAGTACCTGAGTTGTCTGTAGACATTTAAAGCATGGAGTATCATTTCTCCCTCATTTGTAGGTTTAGGAAAGTAAACTTGTATATTTCTTTAGGCATAAAAGGAGGATTAGTTCTCAAATGAACCCTATCCCTATGGAAAATGAGATGGGGTGACTCACCATAACATCTTGCATCTCAAATACCCTTCTTGCAGAGGTCAGAGCAATCAGTAAAACTGTTTTCAATGTTAAGATCCTCAGTTCAACCAAGCTGGCTGGTTGAAATGGAACAAGTGTTAGCTTTTCTAACACAAAATCCCAAGGAGGGATCACCATTATATATGTATTTATTTTTTGGAGACTTCTTATGCAAAACCACTTTGAAAAATGTTTTGGCATGCAACTGCATTGAAAGAGAAGGATCCATGAGCAGACATGCTGAAATGGGTGATAAATGAAGCTTGATGGAAGAATAAGAAAGTCCATATGATAGTAAATCATTCAAATATTGTAAAACCAGAATACAACTAGCCCTGAATAAGTGCTAGGTATGTTGTTGGCACCAACTAAAAAAACTTTCCATTTGCTAATATATGACTTTTTAGTAACAAACTTTTTTGCTTACATTAGTACCTAATGCATGCCTAAAAGGAATTAAGACCCTGTCATCCAGGGAGTCAGTTGAAGTGAATGGATGGTGGGGTGTATCAAACATCTCTGTTCTTCTTTGAGTAGATCGAGTCTGTGAGGAAGCTTGTGGTAATTGCCCCTGGCCATTTCCAAAACAGGGGAAAGTATGGTTGCTTGGGCCAGAAGGAAATCACAATAGCAATCTTGGCAGATTCCTCCTGAATCTTCAGAAGTACCCTGAATATTAGTGGAAAGGGTGGAAAAGCACACATAAACATTCCTGTCCTAGGAATGGAAAAGGCATCTGTCTTCCAGTCCTTTTTTCATGGATTCCTATAACAGAATTCTGCCAGTTGATTGATCAGAGAGGACACAAATAGGTCTATTTGAGGAATTTCCCAAAGATGGATCAGATCTTGGAAAACCTCCAATCTAGTTTTCATTCATGAGGGTCTGCCCTGGTTCTTCTCAGCTTGTCCGACAAAACTTTGCTCTGGCAGAATGTAGGCTGCCTGTAGAATAAGATTGTGCTGTGAATTTGTACCCCAAACTAACATGGCTAGTCTGCTAAGGGGGATATAATCAGGTTCCTCTTTACTTGTCGATGTACCACATGAATGTGGTATTGTCTGCAACCACTTGAAGAGGTCCAAGGACCAAAGATGGTTCAGAGAATTGAGTGCTTTGATCAGGGCAAGCTTCTCCTTGATATTTATGTGCTTGCATCCATCCTTGCTGTCCCACATGCCCTGTACTTTCATCCTTCTTGAAACTGCTCCCCAACAAAAGTCCATGGCATCTTTGGTGACTAACTGCTTTGGAGCAGGAAGGGAGAAGGGGAGACCTAGCTTTAAGCATATCTGTTATCTGCACCAAATGATTTCTCTTCTAACAAACCTCAGCAGTCAGCACTGGGATTTGAAAAGACAAAGGATGTTGATGCTGGGACCAAAGAGACTTCAGGTACCACTGTAGCTTTCTCATGTGGAGTGTTGCCAGGGGTATCATGAGAATCATAGATGCTATGAGACCCATAATCCTGAGGTATGCCTTTGCAGTGACCAAAGTATGAGTGGAAAACCTTTTTTTTGCCTGTGGAAGAAAAGCTGTTTGAACTGACGTGTCTACTTGACATCCCATGAACACAATCATGTGTGAAGGAGTCAATAAAGACTTTTTAATATTCTCTTGGAATCCCAATTTGTTTAAGAGATCCCTCACACAAGAGAGAGAGATTCCTGACACTTTGAAAAAGACCCTACCAAGATAAGTAAGTCATTTAAACATGGAAAAAATTTGGATACCCTGTAGCCTGCAATGAGCTACTGGAGCTTTATACTTTGTGAACACTTTTGGTGTAGGGGATAGTCCAAAGGGTAAGTCAGAGAACTGATAATATGATCCAGACAAAAAAATCCTTAAGAAACATCTGAAGTTTGGATGAGTGGGGTAGTGCTTATAAGCATCTTTTAAGTCTAGAGTTACCAGGAAACATGAAAGAGGAAGAAGAGGTGACAGGTTGTGAATTAACATCATTTTCAATTTGGGCACTTTTACAAACAGATTTAGGAAAGAAGGTTCTAAAACTGGTCTTCAAGCATTTTCTTTCTTTGGCACTAGAAACATCCTTGAATAAAAACCCTTCCCAACCTGGAAAGGAAGAACTGATTGTATCACTTGGAACAGCATGTGATGAGGAACCGGTGTGGGGGGGGGGGAGAGTATGGTCTGGAGGAATGACCCCATGAAAAGGAGGAATTTCCTGCCAATGCCATCTGAAACATTAATGGATGATTTTCAGAACGTGTTTGCCTGAATGTTGCCAAAGAAAACAAAAATGAAGATTCAAACTTTCTAGAAGAAGATACAGGCCAGGGTGGGAGAGCACCACAAGGTCTCTTGAATAGTCAGTCAGACTTGTTGGACTATACTAGGTTTTGGGAGGTTTGACACTTCTTTTTGGAACCCCCTTGCCATTTCTTCTTAAATGTCTGTTTGCCTTTACTTTTGTTGAGACTGTTTATTCTGCTTTTTGCCAAAACTGGATGAGGCAATAGAAATTCCCTTGGAAAATTTGGAAAAGGAGGGTTAAAACATCTTAAAGATTCCTCGTATCAGCTTGCCCATCTCATCATGCTTTTTGATCACCTCTGTATCACAGTGGCAAACACTAAATCAGTATCCTAGAATGATTTTAAAATCCCATTTTAACATCATATGGGAGGTTCTGAGAATGTAGCCTTACAACCCCTCTCAAAGCAGTACCAGTGGCCATGGCCCAGTAAGACGTATCAACAGAGTCATACAAAGACTGTAAACTATGTGCAGTGATCTGTGCAATAGTAGAAACTAAGTTATTTAAGGCAGATTTTCCTCACAAGAAGAAACTGCAGATTAAACATTCTTCATACTTTCACAAATTGTTAGACCAAACTTTAATATACGAGTCTGATAATTCAAAATTCTGAAAATCAAAGTTATAGAAGAGTACACTTTTCTCCACACCTGTCAACAATTTTCACATCCTTTTTGCAAAGAGTAGGATTGGAATTAAATAGGTCCTTAGTAGCAATAGACTCAACTAGACATATAGCTGCTGGGTCAGGTTTGGGTACAGTGTATCTAATTTTAAAAGACTGAGGAACTTTATATATACCATCTGTCTTTTTAGGGGCAGCTGGCTGACTATCAAGAAAATTGCAGGCAGTAATACACACATTCTGTAAAGCAGACAGAACAGGAGGAATGGGTGTAGTATATGGAAAATCCTTCTGTAACAACTCAAAGTATTTTCTTGGTGACTATGTAACCTTACAGTGCACCCAATGAAAATAGTGACACATTGTACCAATAGGCTCAAAGAAAGCGAAGCCTCCACAGAGAAAATCTGAAAGAAAGCTCTCCAAAGAGTCTGAATCAGAAATCTGTGGAAAAAATCTTGTATCTGTCCTTGCATCTTTCTATTCAGGTTCATCAAATTACACAATGGAGACTATACGAGTCTCTACTATATATTCTATATATATATATGTGTGTGTTTTTTGTCTGGGTCTTTCTGTTGCTTTTGCTTATATAGCTTTTCTATGTGAAAATTTTACCTGTTACTTTTGGTCATTATTTGGGATATTTTAAAGACACTCAAAGTTCTGGATATCAAGTTTTTTTTAATATAAGCTGAGTGCTTTGAAAAACTGGCTCATCTATCCTCTTGTGCCATAAAAATACGTCCATAAAACGGTTAAAGCATGCCCTATCTACAGCTACAATGTTTGGTTTTATTGACTTAAATGCAAAAGACTTACAAAAAGTAAAAAAAAAGTCAGTGAGAATTTAGAAAGTTATAAAGCTGGAACACTTTTATGTCCTTAAGGGGACATTTTCATTTTTCCCATGGGTCCCATTCAGTGGAGGTTTAAGATAATTAAACAGTAGAGACTGCTTTTTTGTGGGTGTTTTGTAGTTTTTGCTTATAAACCTAGTTTGAAGGATAACTATTCATTTTATCTCATTGTTACATGTGTACCAACCATACAGTACTAGACAGTTCCCTGTTGTTCCTTACAGACGTCCACATGTATCAATGAGAAAATGTCTCTTCCTAAAAATCGAGACTTGTCCTATGCCATTTCTTTCTCATGGTTTTACAAAATACGTTTGCATGTCCTAATGTCGCCTAAATGTGCTTATGTTATTTATTTTATTTTAATCAGGTTAACCCTATAAGCCAATTTATACATGCGACAAGCATGAAATTACATCCCTCAGAACATTTAAAGTTGCCAGTCAGCCTAAGTATTATGTGTTTAGCATGTAGGAAAATTTGAATATCCACTGAAAACCTGCACAGACATAGGTAGGACATCCAGATTCCAAACATTCAGAATCCTCTGGCAAGGACTGAACCATGGATGTTAGATCTATGCGACAGCTGTAGTAAAAGATGCATCATTATGCTACCATAACATATTTTTAATTTTTTTTTTAGTGTTCCATACTTTCAATTATTATGATAAATTCTATTATTTCTTTATGTACATGCTTTTCAGTGCTATATACAACCTTTGAATGCAACCATTCAAATTGAAATTCATTGAAAACCAAAAGATTTATTATGCCTCTTATCCGAGAATCACAGGTATTATAAGTTAGTTTTGCATTAAGGTGCAGTGACATTGGGGACGGGCACTTAGAAACTGCAGTGCTTGGTCAGCTGACAAAGGCTGAAGCTGCATGACTGTCACCTAACCGGTGATATATGATCCTTATTTATTTGTTCTTTTGTTTCTTTGTTAACTAGGAAATTGGACTGCTCCAAAGACCCTTTTCAGCCATGATCCTTGACAAAGGTACACATATACAAAGTTGCCATTTACAGATGATATTTGAATCTCTAACAAAAAAATTAAAATCAGAACTTTTTATAACAAATGTGAAGGTAACACTAGAAATACTACAGACTTGCAGAGAGAAAAGGACAAGTCATCAATAGAGCTGTTGAAAAGAAACATACTACATAAACAGTAACAAAGGAACACAAACATTAGACCACCTAATTCGATCATAAACTTATTTATGTGGGGAAAAATAAAATGTAAAGGGCAAATGATTATATTTCAGCTTGTATTTGTAAACCATTTGCAGTTGTAGGCAGAAGTCAGGTATTATTTCAGTCTAACTTGAAAAATCCAGCAGGTTTTTCTCATTTTTAATTTATTCTAATAATTGATTCCTACAGGTTGCTATATTCTTGGAAAATGTATTTTTACTTTCAATGGAGCCAAAGGAAGCCGTCAATAAACTGAGTCCTTAATGATTTTCCAAAATGGCTGAGTAGCTGATATTTTTAATATAACATCTGCTGGCTAGAAGATGATAGTAACCTTACTGTGTGAGCTCAACATGAGAGATACTAGCAGAAAAGTCATAGGCAACCAGATGGCTTTCTGCAGTAATACAAAATGGTATTTGTTGTTGCTAGCCAGAAATATGAACTCACATATTTTATTAACAACCTTTGTAGAAAGGAATTGTTATGGATAGAATTGCGTGTGACCACCAGATGAACATAACCAAGCTTAGGGATCAACTAATTTAGACTTGGGTCTTTCCTATCTACATGGCTAAGTTGATTAGATATTCTGTAAGAATGTGTAAGCTAATCAAGTGCTCTGCTATCAAACAATTCCACATGGCACCAGACGATTAATCGTGTCTGATTAATCTTGTCTGATTAATCTTGTCTGATCTCTGGTAAGACAATTTGGGAAGACTGAGAAAAGGATCAGTCCCAGGACTAATCCCTGTGGAACGATTTGAAAATACTTATACCTGAAATAAGACCCTGAGATGACCTAGAACATGTTATCAAATAAGTTGTACTAGAAATGCTTGTCAAGTAGACTCTGCAATATTGCTAGATCTCTCCAAAACTTTTACCACCTCCACTTCAAAGCTGCGTAATATGCTTACTGATTTAGGCCACTCAGGTAGCACTATAACATGGATCAACATCTGTCTAAACAATAGAACCCAATTTGCCAAGTTGCAAACTGCTTACACAAGCTACCTTCCTATTACTTTAGGTATTCTCTAAGGATTCATACTAGGGCCTCTGCTGTTAATAAATTTTGTAAATAAATTAGCAACTGCCTTTGGTCAGTCAATCCTTACATAATATGCTGATGATTCCACACCTGTCTGTTCTGCTTACTGTATGACAGAATGCTAAGTTATGTATCTACAAGCCTAACAGTCTATTGCACATTGACTAGAGCTATCTCACTTATTAATTAATCCCAAAAAGATAGAACTAATGCTGTTCACTCCAAACTTCCATTCTACCTCCTAAATTACTTCATAGTCTTCTCATCAAAGAAAATCAAGCAGGAAATAGTCCCACGCTTGAAACTGCTTGGCGTCAGAATTGAGAATAGCATGAAATTTCACCAGAATATTCAAAATGCAGTCATAAAACTGGGACTCTCACACAAGCTAGGCCTTACCTTACTGAACAGGCATGGAAAGCCATCGCTTCCAGTTGCATTACCAAGTTTACAATATGCTTTTCCCATTCAATCCAGTTTAAATTCCATTCAGTTAAACTAGAGCAAAGCTACAACAAACCAGTTAAATTTCCAGTCATCATTCACAACAGACCTTACCACTGCACTGCTGTTAAAAACCTAAACTGGTTGGAATTCCCTAACTACTTAAATACAGCTAGAAAAAAGTTGTTCTGAGAACTCTCTATCAACCTAGCCAGTGTCCATGCTTGGACACTCAGCTTCAGTGGTACTCATCTAGCAAACTTCTTCAATCCAAGTTGAATACCTCGCATGCTGGCAAAAATCCAACAACTTGCATAGTGATGTTCCATATTCCAAATATCCAGGCTCTGGGATAACTTGATGCCCCCTGCTCCAACAATTCAAAATTCTCTATAACTTCAAACACAAACTAAGATCACAACTACTATAATCTTGATGTTGTCATTGCTTCCCCCAAGATGAAACCTTCTCCCCATCAACCTAGGGATCCCCCTTTCTTGATGATTTCCTCATTTTAATATCCTGTATTTTTGTCTCAACAAGTCATTAACTCTTCCTGTAAAACAGCCTTTTGAAGGAAGTAATACTGCCAGTATTATATAGCCAGAATCTTATAAAAGTGTCACAACTATTTAGTGTAAATTTCCAGATGTTCTTTAAAAATTTTGCTCCTGTACTTTTATCTGCATACCCACTAAAATGCCAGTTTGTATCTTTGCATTATGTCCTGTAAGCAGCTTTTTATCATATTGTACTGCTTAATCTCCGGTGTGTATCCCTGTGTGAATGTATAACACAGTTTGAAGCATTTTGCCACAAGCTGTTATGGCACAGTCAGAATTTTACAGTAATCAAATGCAAATAAATAAATGATCACAGCTTTGGAAAAGACTGATGAAGTATAGCATCCTTTGTAACAGGGATACTGAATACAACACATTGCTAAAGCATCAGAGAGATGTATATAGGATCAGTGTATTAAGATTATCCATAGTCACCTGATGAAGCATTACTAAATGATAAACAGGTCCATTTTGGAGAAAGTCAGGCAAGTTATAGAATGTGACACAGGAGCTGCCTGCAGCACTAATTTTATAATGTGATGTTAAATCAGATGTAGAGCAATGGCTTTCAGTCCCAAAGGCAGTGCCCATGACACACGCACAGGTATTCAGTGGATGCCATTCACACCATTTGCATTAAACTACAGCAGCTAGTTTGAGTGCAGGTCTAGGGTGGTGATGTTGATCACCATTCCAATCACACTATTGTCTGCAGTGAAGCAGTGTGTGTTGTTCCACGTGCTCGATCAATGCAAAAATGTACATAAACAGATAAAAAGTAACAGTACTGTAGAAATATATTGTGTGTGTGTGTGTGTGTGTGTGTGTGTGTGTGTGTGTGTGTGTGTGTGTGTGTGTGTGTGTGTGTGTGTGTGTATAGATACATGGCTAGGTAAATATATCTGTGTGTGTGTGTGTGTGTGTGTGTGTGTGTGTGTGTGTGTGCGCGTGTGTGTGTGTGTGTGTGTGTGTGTGTGTGTGTATGTGTGTGAGTATGTGTGTGAATGTACATTCGCGCGTGTGCACACACACACGCACGCGCACACACACACACACATATATATGTATATAGACAAACATATCTATCCCTAGGATTCAGCAAGCTCTGCATGGTGTGCAGGAATAGAGCAAGAGCTGCTGCAGGCAATATGGCTGCCGTGAGATCCAGGAATAAGCTTCCGGGGCATGCACGAGAGCTCCTGGACTAATGCTGCATGGGCACAGCCCCTATATGCTAATTACCTCATTTGCTGGTGAAAAACATGCAAATGAGGTGAATTAGTGATCCAGGAAGCAGGCAGGTGTCCGTGCAGGAATAGTGCAGACTGCAGAATGTATTCAGCCAGTAGCTGAATACATTTCTGCAAACTACAAAACGGAGGCAGGACAGCTTGTACAAACACATGTATTAGAAGGGATAGGCATGCCAAAGGCCAAATATATGGTCATAGACATGAAAATTAATTAAAAAAAATTATAAAAATTAACTTTTTTTTGCTGGCCGATTTCAGCCATTTAAGCGCAGGCTAGCAGTGCGCAAATGGGATCAGCCCAAAAATAATAAAAAAAAGCTGGAAATAAGCCTTTAAACCAAAATCATAATTTTGCCATAATAGTCAATGGCATGCATAACACAACAAGACCATGGAATAGAGGTTGCTAAGGGGGAAGGCTGAGTGTCGGTTTTATAACCATGCATTAGCAGTCAATCCTATGCAAATGAGGGCAATTATACTGAATCACAGATTTCCCTTCAGTGCTAGCTTGCACCCAACCGTGTAGGTGCAGTAATACCATGGTGTAAGCCTAAGAGCTAGATGACTTCACAAGGGGGTGTGTCATGCATGCTGTAAGCTTATTGGAGTTCTATGGGCCTTGTTTGCCCTTAGCTAAGTACAGCTAAGGAAGGGGGTGTGTCTGAAGCTGCCGAGCAATATTTACATTACCTAAATGGGTGTGCGCACCGTGCACCGGGTTTTAAACAAAAAAATAAATAAATAACCATGAAATAGCAGCTCCATTCAAATCTGTGCACTAGGTTTGCGTGGCGCGCCTTTTTTTTTTTGCTGGCCGATTTCAGCAGTTTAAGCGCAGGGCAGCAGTGTGCAAATGGGATCGGCCCAAAAATAATAAAAAAAAAGCTGGAAATAAGCTTTTAAACCAAAATCATAAGTTTGCCATAATAGTCAATGGCATGCATAACACAACAAGACCATGAATAGTGATTGCTAAGGGGGAAGGCTGAGTGTCGGTTTTATAACCAAGCATTAGCAGTCAATCCTATGCAAATGAGGGCAGTTATACTGAATCACAGATTTCCCCTCAGTGCTAGCTTGCACCCAACCGTGTAGGTGCAGTAATACCATGGTGTAAGCCTAAGAGCTAGATGACTTCACAAGGGGGTGTCTCATGCATGCTGTAAGCTTATTGGAGTTCTGTGGGCCTTGTTTGCCCTTAGCTAAGTGTACGCACCACTGACCGGGTTTTAAACAAAAAAAATAAATAAATAACCACGAAATAGCAGCTCCATTCAAATCTGAGCATTGGGTTTGCGTGGCGCGCCTTGGGGCTTAAACAGGAAGGCAATGGGAAGGGAAAACAGCAGTAGGAAGGTAATGAAGGAGAACTAGCATAGCTGGCAGGTGAGATGTATCAGAACCAGCCAATTACACAGGCAGCAGCCCAGCCCAGCACACTACTATAAACTATGCAAACACCTTTCCCTCTGGTTTTTCCCACAAACTCTACACCACCAGTGTACACAAACAAGGAAATTTTGCCTAACAAAAGCAACAAAATGATAGGGACTGCTTTCGCTCTCATAAATAAATATGTGGAAGAGGCTGAGGGTGGTGAGGAGGACAATGCTGATGACCAACCTACAATGAGGAGAAGGAGAAGAGTGTACAGACCCAGGGTAACCTACCAGGGGCTACATGAGCTGGAGACAGTGGAGCACTATATGGTGGACAGGGACCTCCTACAGCAAATTGTTGAGCTGCGCCGGCCACGCCTCAGACACAGAACCAACAGAGGGGAAACTATCTCAGTGGATACCAAGGTTTGTATAGGCTTAAGAATACTAGCCACAGGTACCTTCCAAAGGCCAACTGGGGATATCATGGGGATCTCACAGGCATCAGCATTCAGGATACTCCACCAAGTCCTGGATGCCATGTCAGCACATGCCAGTGAGCACATCTATTTCTGCAACACCTATGAGGCGTTGACCAGCAATATACATCTCTTCCACCAAATAGCAGAATACCCTGATGTAGTGGGTGCTATAGACTGCACGCACATACACATCAAAGCACCACCTGGTGGGGTAGGGTCTACATAAACTGCAAGGGCTTCCCCTCCATCAACTGCCAGGTTGTGTGTGATGCCCAGGGCATTATAATGAGTGTGTGTCCTGGCAGCCCTGGAACCTATCACAACTCCCACATTTGGCATATGACACAGCTGTACCAGAGATTTGCCAATGGGGACATCCTATATGGCCACCTAGTGGGGGATGCTGGTTATGCACTGGAGCCATGGCTGATGAGACCTATCAGAAATGCACACACACCTGAGCAAGAACTCCATAATGAGGCACATGCACAAATCAAAATCATAATAGAGCGTGTGTTTGGGATGCTCAAGTCACGGTTCCAGTGCCTGGACATATCTGATGTAGCCTTGCAGTACTCTCCAGCTACATGTACCCATATTGTCATTATATGTGCCATGCTACACAATATAATCCTGTGGAAACAGCTGCAGCAGGAGCAGCATGGGGCAGGGCCACACAACCTCCCACCATTGCCAAGGCCTGCACAGGCACAGAGTGACTCGGAGGAACAACCTGAGCCTGCCCCTGTAGGCAGAAGGAGGCGTGCCAAGTATGCCCAGGCTTTGGCAAAGAGGCAATGCATAGCACATACACTGACACGGTAGAAACCCAGGGAATGACATTTCTCTCTGACTCGCACATACTACCTGTGCTTAACCATGTATAGGGAGTGTACTATGTGCATCTGACATAGTCAGCCCTCGAGCACCATCCTCAATACTGGCACAGCCACAAGGTAAGTCAGTCTCACTATCAATTGCTGAATGGAGTAGTATGTTCTGCTACTTGTATCTATGGTACAGATGTGAGCATGCAAGGGAATCGGGTGGCTAAATGGGATGGCAGCAGATAGTAGACACCTATATGGGCAGCATGAAATCCATAACAAATACTGGTGTCAACATAGTAGGCAGTACTAGACAAGGTGACAAATCCCACTGCAGGACATGTGGTGGGCCAAATGTGTGTCCACAGGACACAAACATGCATGTCAGTGAGGCTCACATACCCAACGACAGTCTCAGCCAGCAAGACAGGTGTAGATGACCATAAAGAAAGGCAGTGCTAAGGCCTCCGATTGATGACAATGGAGAACAGCCCCCCTCCAGACCTACACAGACAGACTACAACAGGTATGGAAATGGGATGTTAGTTTTAAAGTTTAAGAAGTCTGAAACTGAAATGTAGGTCAATAAAACCTAAGAGCTGTACTACACTGATATGCCTGTAGTCTGCACGATAGGTCAGAATACAGAATGAAATGGAAGCAAACAGAGCACCTGAAATACCAGTATGGTCATAGCAAATGTTTACAGTTGTCAGGTGCCCCCCCCCCCACAATCCTATGTAGAAATGTAGTAACATGTACGTCTGGGTATAATAACAGTGGAGCACAGATTACCTGAGCTGGCCAAATTTGCAGGATAGATTGTTGCATGTGTACAATATGCAGGGCTCTGTGTGTTAGGTTGTTGTGTGCTGTATATTGTGTGAAAGTGGTCAGCATTTAGGCATGGAGGGTTGTGTCCCGGTGGCCAATGGCCAGTACTGTTGATGACAGGGCCAAGTTCTAACAACTGCGATGCTAAACAGAATGCATCCCAGCAAGACCCAGTCCATCAGTAATCCATACTAATTGTTCGGATGTAATATCTGTCACCATCTGAAAGATGGACATGGCATGAATGTGGGCCCACACATACACACACAACACAGGTGGAAGTACCCTAGACAGAGAGTGTATAAAATGTTACTGTCAAATGGACACACTTTTGGAATTGTACATACAGGTTAGCAGCACATTAGTTGTCTGTGTAGTATGGAATACTGATGTACTCTGGCCAAACACTGGCAGACCACAAAAGGCACAGTTATGAAGTACTGAGAAACCGCTGATGTCCCTGCACAAGCCAGCATAAGGGGAATGCTCCACGTCTATCTAGGAGTCAGCTGCAAGTAGCTTCCATAGCACACATGCACTCAGCTCACCCCACCATCAGCCACAGGTTCCTCACAGGTTATATCCCTGCTGTTGGGAAAGAGTACAATATGACCCCCACTTCTGTATGGGAATACCCACAGAATGCAGCATGCTGAAGAGGTGTCCCATGCAGGTGTGTCCCTAGCAGTAAGCAGCACCCTGCCAGCATCCACACCAATGGATTAATAAAGACAGAAACTATTGCCATTAACACCTTGCACACCTACCCTGTCACCCCAGGGGAATACAGTGGCTTGCAGCCTGTGACTGTAGGAGTGACAGAATGCACTGGCCTGCTACAGATGGCCTACATCATTACCAAATGGCCTACAGTCCTCTGTCAAAGGCCTGTGTCTCACCTGTACTGTCAATGTATGTTATCTCATGGAGTCCCAAATAATGACATAACACAGTCCACAGTCGACAAATCCCAGTAGCATGTCCACCATGTCCTACTGCATGAACTGTGGACCAACCCCTAAAACCTTCTGGGATGAAGGGATAACTATAGGGATACTTATCAGATATCACTTGCATAATGTTAGAAAGAGGATAGAATAACAGGGGGGGGGTAGAAGCATGGACGACATGGAGTGTGCGAAGTCTGAAACTCTGATGTGTGCCCATACTATTCCTGACTGCAAACACAAGAATGGGTGGCTACAAACCTGCTCGTAAACCACAATGTGAAGGGGTAATGACCAGATATATGAGCCCTGTCTCTGGGCAACCTGTGTGAATCTGTACAGCTGAGAGGTATGGCCACAGCAGGATATGACTATTCTGTCACATCAATAGATGTACAAGCATGGGATCCTCAGCCACCCCAGTACCAAGGTGCTGGACCATTTACACAGACCCATCAGCAAGTGTCTGCAGCTCCCCCTCCAGAATGGCATGATTGTGCAAGAATATGTAGGCTGCAGACCACAATACTGGACACAGCTTCATTCATCTTGCATTCCCCAGGAAATTACTGTGAGCAAATACGTATATCTGTCAGTAGTTGATGACATAATACATCACAGTGTAAAACAGTGCATATGTCTGAATATCTCTGCTAACACCAAAGCCATGTAGCAGAAGCAGCACAGACATAATTAGTTATGGTATCCCACTATCCTTTGCCCTTTGTGACCCCATATTGTCAACCTATCTACAGATATCCTGCAGAAACAGATTCCTAGCTGTAGGTGTAGAACAGAAATGCCTGCACTGGAGTACAACCTACCTGGAATGGATTCACACATTCAATACAGAAGGTCATACTGGGCATGCTCCCACACTTACAGAAGTGAAGCCCATGTCTGGCAACAACAGTGGACTATACATATTTGTCAGTCGCAGATGTCTGTGCACACACTCCACATTGCACACCAGTCATGCTTTGCACACACATCAGATAGGAATATTTTATTTTATTTTACATTTGTTGACTGGGACAGTACGACTGGATACATGTCCATTTTCAGCGGAGGCTCTGGGAGAAAAGCTCCAAGATAATAATTCACATTGAACATTTAGTAAATGCTAGTTTCAAGCAGATTATAGTCATAAGCAATACCAGCATTTAGCACATATAGTACTAACTTATTATAAAATACTTTACACAACGTAACATTATTTTCGAAGTTAAACATACATAACATTACATTCAGGTTTAAGACACACTGAGCAGCAGTTATACAATTGACACTTCCTGAAATGGAGTGGTAGAAAAAGTTAGAAGTAGTTGAAGATAAGGCACCTAACAAATAGAGAGGTCACTAGTCGGGGTTAGTGCAAGGACATAACCAATGAGTTTTGAAGTACTTCTTGAGTTTGTTTTTGAATTGAGTTAGTGAGGGTTCTAGGGTCAACACACATATGTCCAAGGACAACACACTATAATAGGTCAAACATACACAAACATAGATGTGGAGAAGAGAGAGACCGACAGTAACAAAGAGCTTCCCATCATGAGGCCTGGTACACCGACCACGCATCTTTTGCTTCTGGTAGCCCTTAGCACTATAGTGTCTGTGGTGCTTGTGATAACTGTGTAACATTACAGTACAAGTCAATATTCGTCTAGCAGTTGTATACACAGTCCTGTCAAATGTAAAGTTGTGTGTGACTGAGTGTTGTGTGTGTTTCCAGAGGAATGGTTTATGGCCCATTCACACACACTGCACTCCCCATTGCCCTAGTTTAGCTAGCCTGCTGATGTCAGTCACCTTGAACTACCCCTTTGGATAAGGATCATCCCTTTGAAACCATTCACACTCACTACACCTCCCATTGCCCTACTGTAGCATGCCTTCTGATGTCAGTCACCTTGAAATAACCCTTTGGCCATATAGCAGCATGATAAGCTCCGTGGCGCATGTGATAATGGCATAATACTGTAGTGTAGCAAGTTAGTTAGTTAGGAGTTTTAATCCTGACCCTGTCAACTGTGATAATGTGTGTGAGTCCCTGAGAGAATGCGGTTATGTCTTCCTTGACACCTGATTTTGTGGACAGCCACATGTACTACACTTCCCTTATCCTTTCTTTATCATTGTTGCTGATGTCACTCACCTTCAAAGATACCTTTGGGCAACTCTCTAACATGTAAGCTCTGTGGTGTGTGCAATAACTGGATAACAATGTAATAGCAATACATAGTCAGGTAGGGGTTTGAAACCCAGTACTGGTAGGTGTGTGTCTGTGTGTGTTATCAGTGTCCTGTGTGGGTGTTGGGGTGATTGTGTAATGACAGGGTCCATTGCAGTGTGAGTTTTGCCACATCATTATATTGAGCAGCTACATGTCCCATTGTCAACATTACAAGGCCAACATTTTCCAAACATTAATAGTAAAGTCCAGATACGGAGGAGTGAACACAGCTTATGGAGATGTATCAAAAAACTCAAACGTACTAAAAACGTACTAAAAACAACACAAATTTTAATCGAGTAAGTGCTTTCACCTACTTGGCTTCTTCAGACTCGTATATGAAAACATACAGACAATTACAAACAGTGTATAAATAGTCATAAAGGGCGGGAAATGCTAATCATTAACCCCACCCAAAACAGTTAAAATTAAAGCAACAATTCATTCTGTTAGTAATGCTCCATAAACAGATTATATAGTGATATCTACAAGCAACTAAAATCTTCAAGCAGGCAAAGTCTCAGTGCAGCATATTAACATAACATAAGGCTAGCAACCACAGCTAAATATACCTACAAATATAAAATACACAAAAATATCAAAAAAAAATATATCAAAAGGTTAAAAGTAATGTATATATTCTGATGTAATATAATATCTGATTTAAAATCTGATCTGAAATACACATAGACAAAAGATTCTAATCCTAAACAGTGTCATAAAAAGATGGCAGATATATAGTTGGCTAACAGAACAAATAACAACAAAACTGATATACCTGTTAATGAGCTTTGAGTCTTCTCATTCTCAGGAATGGTTTGACAGATAGTTTTGCATTCAATCCTGGTGGTACATCTGATCTAAGCTTCATTATCCACATGTTCTCCCTAGCTTCTGTATGTGTTCTTATATCGCCTCCTCTCATATTCACTTGTATCTGTTCTAGGATTCTAAAAGTAAACGTATGTGTATGATCAGATTCCATGACGTGTTTGGCAAGTGCATTATTTCTGTGTTGCATTCTTATTGAATAAAGGTGCTCACGTATGCGATCTTTTAGATATCTATTCTACCTTTCACATAGAATCTTTTTAAGGAAAACATCTGAGGCTTTACCCACAGGCACTTCTACTGGCACTCGTGTCTGTGGTAGTTGTAATTACTGTCCCTATATTAACAATGATGTCATGTTTGTTCACCCAGTCAGTCAACACACTTATTATTTGAAAGCTAATGGGAATTGTTTATCTGTCAATGTTGTATATATAGCTACATGTCAGAAATGTGCTTCATTTTATATTGGAAAAACGAATAGATATCTAAAAGATCGCATACGTGAGCACCTTTATTCAATAAGAATGCAACACAGAAATAATGCACTTGCCAAACACGTCATGGAATCTGATCATACACATACGTTTACTTTTAGAATCCTAGAACAGATACAAGTGAATATGAGAGGAGGCGATATAAGAACACATACAGAAGCTAGGGAGAACATGTGGATAATGAAGCTTAGATCAGATGTACCACCAGGATTGAATGCAAAACTATCTGTCAAACCATTCCTGAGAATGAGAAGACTCAAAGCTCATTAACAGGTATATCAGTTTTGTTGTTATTTGTTCTGTTAGCCAACTATATATCTGCCATCTTTTTATGACACTGTTTAGGATTAGAATCTTTTGTCTATGTGTATTTCAGATCAGATTTTAAATCAGATATTATATTACATCAGAATATATACATTACTTTTAACCTTTTGATACATTACTTTTAACCTTTTGATATTTTTGTGTATTTTATATTTGTAGGTATATTTAGCTGTGGTTGCTAGCCTTATGTTATGTTAATATGCTGCACTGAGACTTTGCCTGCTTGAAGATTTTAGTTGCTTGTAGATATCACTATATAATCTGTTTATGGAGCATTACTAACAGAATGAATTGTTGCTTTAATTTTAACTGTTCTGGGTGGGGTTAATGATTAGCATTTCCCGCCCTTTATGACTATTTATACACTGTTTGTAATTGTCTGTATGTTTTCATATACGAGTCTGAAGAAGCCAAGTAGGTGAAAGCGCTTACTCGATTAAAATTTGTGTTGTTTTTAGTACGTTTTTAGTACGTTTGAGTTTTTTGATACATCTCCATAAGCTGTGTTCACTCCTCCGTATCTGGACTTTACTATTATTGTGATTATTTTATCGGATACCATAGGAGGAGAGTTTACTCCACCTTTGAGCCACTTCTCCTTGTATTTTCCAAACATTGTAGAGATTCTAGTCGACAATCCTCAGCCATAAATGTGTACAGCCATGTACAATTACCATGTGACAGTATGGATTAGTACACAATATAGGCAACCGTCATAATGCCCAGATACTACTCT